>NW_007250349.1:0-5738 GCF_000164805.1 Carlito syrichta
TTCAAGAACAGGCAAGAAGACCAGGATGATGCCCAAATGGAAAGCCTGTGATCACAGCAGTTTTAGAGGCCTGAGCCAAGAGGATGGCCTGAATCAGGCGTTTTGAGAGCAGGCTGGACAACCTAGTGAGGAAAGAAAAGACAAGATAGAAGGAAAGAAAGAAAGAAATTCATTTTCTGAAAATCTTCTTCCCTCAGTCCTTCCCCGCCCATCTCCCCTGATGTGACAGTCCCCCAACTCGACATCCTCTAGTCCCAACCTCCCCAAATGGCTGACCCTGCTTTGGTGCAGGAGTTCGTGAGCCTCCCTGGCTGGGTTTCAGCTGGCTCTCTTCTTTGAGGTGAGAAATGTGCCACAGGCAGGCCAACCCTCTGACTCGCAATGAGGACCTTTCAAAGAGAAGGCCAGGGACACCTCCTTCACCCAGGGATATTTCTTCCCGTGCAATCCCATTTTTCCTGGCTCTAAAGAAAGTCATCCTGTGAAAACACCATGCGCGTTTGAGAATCTGTGTACAATTCTGATGTTTTTGGAGACAGGGTCTAGCTCTGTGGCACAGGCTGGGACCCAGTGAAACGACTGTCATTCCCTGACAGCCTTGAAATTGTTGTCCCCGGTGATCTTCTGCCTCAACTTCTGGAGTGGCTGGAATGACGGGCAACTCGACCCCAGACACCCTGTTTGGATGGGTGCAGAAATCGGGTCTCATTGTGTGGCCTGGGCTGGCCTTGGGTTCCTGGGCTCCAGCCATCCTCCGACCTCTGCCTCCTAGAGCACTGGGATTTCAGGCATAGGCAGCTGCGCCATGACTTCTGGTTCATTTTTGACGAATGATAGAGGCCAGGCTCAGGGGCTCAGCCTTGTAATCCAAGCACTTTGTGAGGCCGAGACAATGGCCAACCCGAGCCCTCAGGCCGAGAACCAACTGGGCACCTCAGGGAGACCTCGTCCCTACCCTCCATCCCAAATGATCTGGGCATGGTGTCAGACACCTATTGTTCTGGCACCTTGGAAGGCCACATAAAGGCTCAATGGAGCCCAGCAGGCCGAAGCTGCAGTGGCCCAGAGCAAGCAATCACCCTCCAGCCTGGGCGATGGAGTGAGACTCTGACTCAAAGAAAAAAAGTAAAAAGACAACAAAAGAAGAGCTTTCTTTTTTTTATGGAGTTGGAGTCATCGTGAACAGTCTGAGATCATTTGTGAAGGAATCCCCAGCCTTGGGTCTCAAGTTCCTAAAGGACGGTGGATCGGCAGACAATCTGACTGTGGTTTTGGGAGGCTGAGGCATGGGACCGCTGGTGCCCGGGAATATGAGACCAGCCTGGGCCACATAGCAAAACCATCACTCCCCAGAATGCAAAAACTGGAGTCACGTATTGTGGCAGCGGCGGTCCAGGCTACATAGGATGCTGTAGAATCCATCACAGGGTGTTCCTTTTCATTGCACCCACCAACAGAACGTGCAACTCCAGGCCGGGCACTGTAGCTCATGGCCATCAGCTCTTGCCTGAGCCGAGGGATCGGAGACCAGCCCAGGCAACAGGGCCAAACCTCTTCTTGGTGAGTGGTTCTCCAAATTGAGTCGGGCTTGGTGGTCCCCGGTTCCTGGCTGCTCGGGGGCCAAAGTGGGAGAACTGCCTGAGTCCTGCAGTTTAAGGTCCTAAGAGCAATGATCATGCTACCATGCCCCAGCCTGGCTGATGGAGACTCTGGAGGGAAAAAAAATGCCTCCCACGTGCATCATGACAGGCTTCCTGGGCTCCACAGGGTAAGGTTCATGTGGGCAGGACACAATGGAGTGATCTGGAGAGGAATGGCCCTCCCCTCACCCATAGGTTGCAGACAGAGCTACTGGAACCTGGGCTGGCCGCAGTGTTGCCACACCACCTTGATTGCTCTGTGCCCAATGGACACCCTAGCTTGGGGTTGTCTGTTCCCGGAGCTCATACACGTCTTTTCTGTGGTGCATGAGTGTGGAAGGTGGAGGCTCTCATTCTGGGGCACGTGGCTGAACGTGTAGAATAAATGTGCCTGGTGGTCACCTTTGAAATCTCTCGTGAATGAGTGCCTTTTTCTCTCCCATCCCTGAGGGTGACTCCTCGTTCTTGGTGGCAGGGGTGGTGGTGGTGGTGGTGGAGGTGATTATTATTATTTGGAATCGGAATCCTGCTCTGTCACCCAGGCCAGAGTGCAGGGGTATGCTCATGGCCACCATGGACTTCAACTGCCAAACTCAGACGATCCAATTACCTTGGAGGCCCGAGTGGCTGGAATCACAGGCCTATGCCACCATGCCAGGATAATTTTTTAATTTTCTAAAATTTTTTAAATTTTTTATTTATCTTTTTTTTTTTGAGTTGGAGTCTCACTCTGTTGCCCAGACTGGAGTGCAGTGGCCGCTCCCGGCCACCGCAGCCTCGACCTGCTGGACTCCGGCGATCCTTCCACCTCAGCCTTCCAAGTAGCTGGAATTACAGGCATGCGCTACCACGCCTGGCTGATTTTTTGATTTATTGTAAAGATGATGTCTCCCTGACCAGGCGGGCCTTGAACCTGCGGGCTCAGGCAATCCATTCACCTCAGCCTCCCAAAGGCACGGGATTACAGACTGAGCCACTGAGCCCGGCTTTGATTTATTTTTGATGGCCAAGATGAGGTCTTGCCCTGTGTACCCGGTGGGTGTCAGACCCGCAGGCTCAGGTCATCCACTTGCCTGGGACTCCAAAGGGCTGGGATGACAGGCTGAGTCCTGGAGCCCATTCTGTGGTTATTGTGGTGGTGGTGGATAGGATTATTCTTCTGAGTCAGAGTCCTGCTCTGTTGCCCAGGCTGGAGTGCAGTGACGTGCTCTTGGCCAATGCATCCTCTACCGGCTGGGCTCAGGGTCCTCCCACCATTTCCTCCTGAGTGGCCGAAATGACAGGCATGGGCCACCATGCTCCACTCATTTCTTTGGCTTCTTATAGAGACGAGGTCTTGCCAAAGTGCCCGGGTGGTCTCAAACCCCAGAGCTAAGGCCATCCTCCCACCTCGGCCACCCAGATTGCTGGAATGACAGGTGAGAGCTGCAACGCCCCACCTCCACACCCCTCTCAGGTCCCCATCGTGAGGCCTGCTCCCTTCCAAAGACCTGGAACCCTGGACAGTGCTGCAGGAGTCATTCGCCAAACCTTCGACCAGGGGAGGATCAAGCTCATGGTCATGTCTCTGCTTGGATGCCAACCCCACTGCCCACCTCAATCCCCAGGGTGGACCCACCTACTCCTCCCAGGGGCAGCCCTGGGGAAAGGGAGGTCATGAATCTCAAAACATCAGGGGTGCAGGGACTGCAGGACGACTCATGCCTGACTCCTTGGCACTTGGGGAGGATGAGAAAGGAAGATGGTCATAGCCCGGGAGCTTGAGACCAGGCTGGAAACCATAGCAAGCCCCCACCAAAACCCCAAGCAAAACCCCAAAAACCTGGGAGAGGGCAGGCATTGGCAGGAGGATTTCCTCCAGACCAGAGTACAAGGCCGTGCAGGAAAAGCAGGATGTCATCGAAATGGAAGCCTGTGATTGCAGCAGTTTGGGAGGCCCAAGCTGAGAGGATGGCCAGAGTTGGGTGGTTTGAGAGCAGCCTGGGCAACCTACTGAGGAAAGAAAAAGAAAGAAAGGAAGAAAGAAAGAACGAAAGAAAGAACAAAAGAAAGAAAGAAAGAAAGAAAGAAAGAAAGAAAGAAAGAAAGAAAGAAAGAGAAAGAAAGAAAGAAGGATGGAAGGAAGGAAGGAAAGAAAGAAAGAAAGAAAGAAAAGAAAGAAAGAAGGAAAGAAAGAAATCCATTCTCCTGCATAATTTCTGCCCTGAGTTCTTCTTCCCACCAACCCCACACGTGAGGGTATTCCACGCTTGGCACCTTCCAGACCCACCTCCCCCCAAGGGCAGACCCCACTTTGGTGCAAGAGTTCCCGAGTCTTCCTGTCCAGGTTCCTGCCAGCCTTCCTATCCGAGGTGAGAAATGTGCTCCAGACTGGCCGACCACCCGACTCAGCAACCAGGACCGTCTGCCAAGAAAGGCCAAGGACTCAACCCTCTCCCAAAGACATTTCTTCCCCCAATCCCATTTTTCCAGATCTAAAGCCAGACGATCTGTGACCACACCACACGTGACCACACCACACCACACGCTAGGGCCTGGGACACGACTGATGTTCACTACCAACCTCAATATCACAGGCTCTGGTGATCCACTCCCCTCAACCTTCGGGGTAGCCAGGACGACGGGCAACTCAACACCAGAAACCTGATTGGATGGATGCGGAAACAGGATCTCCTTGTGTGGCCCAGGCTGGCCTTGGGCCCCTGAACTCGAACAATCCTTCTGCCTTTGCCTCCCAGGGTGCTGGAATTGCAGGCATGGGTTGCCAAGCCAGGCCTTCTGGTTCATTTTCGATGAAGGAAGGAGGCTGGGCTTGGGGACTCAGCCTCATCATCCCAGGACTTTGTGAGGCCAATACCACCAGCCGGCCTGAGCTTGAAGGCAGAAAACTGCCCGGGCACTTTGATGAGACTTCATCTCTACCCTGCATCCCAAATGAACCGGGCGTGTTGGCTCATGCCTGTGGTTTTGTCTCCTCGGAAGATGGGGACATGCTCGCCAGAGCTCGGTGTGCCAAGGCTGCAGTGGCCAGGAGCGAGCCACCACCCTTCAGCCTGGGTGATGGAGTGAAACTCCGACTCAAAGAAAAAAAAGAAAAAAGAAAAAAAAGGAGAGCATTCATTTTTGTATGGAGTTGGGATCATCATGAACAGACAGAGATCATTTGGGAAGGAGGACCAAGACTTGAGCCTAGAGTTCTCGAAAAATGGCAGATCAGTAGACAATTGGTCTGTGGTTTTGAGAGTCTGAGGCTGGAGGCCATTTGAGTCTGGGAGAAAAGACCGGCCTGGGCCATGTAGCAAGACCTCATCACTCCATGGTAGGATAATTCTGGAATTGTGTGTGGTGGCACTCGTGGTCCTGGCTACATAGCATGTGGTGCCATCCATCTCAGGGCATTACTTTGCATCACCCCCATCAACCAAATGTGTGAGTCCAGACAGGGAACTCTAGCTCACAGCAGTCAGACCTGTACCCTTGTAGGCTGAGGCAGGAGGTGGCCTGAGCCCAGGGGTTGCAGACCAGCCAAGGTGACGTGGCCAGATCTGGTCTCAGCAAGAGATCCCCAAAATCGTGTCAGGCATGTTGGGCTCTGGAGTTCTGGCTGCTCGGGGGTCAAGGGGGGAGGACCACCTGCACCACGCAATTTTAGGCCCCGGGAACCACGATCATGCCACCGTGCCCCAGACCAGCCATTGGAGACTATGGTGACAAAGAAGACACCTCCCACGTGCATCACGATGGGCGTCTACAGCTCCCCATTAAGAGGTCCGTGTAGGCAGGGGACAATGAAGTGATTGGGTGAGGAAGAGGCCCTAACCCTCCCGAAGGTGGCAGACAGGGCAATTCGAACCTGGTCTGGCCTCATCATTGCTGGACTGCCTTGATCCCTCTGTGCTCGATAGCCACCCTAACTTGGGTTCATTTGTTCCGTGAGTTCACACATGTCTTTGCTGTGGGGCCCGAGTGTGGAGGGCGGGTGCAGGCCTTCTGGGGCATGTGGCTAAAGGCATGAGACGAACATGCCTGGTGGCCACCCATGAAACCTCCCATGAATGACAGGCCAGAAAGTGCGTGTTCCTCTCCAATCCCTGAGGG
>NW_007250350.1:0-1239 GCF_000164805.1 Carlito syrichta
CCTTACTTTCCAACTTCTGGTCTATGATGTCCTGAATAGCTATGACAATAGAAACGTTTTTAGACAGCTGATCAGCAAGCATAGTTGTATGAACTTCCCTAGTTAATGCTACAGCTCAAAAGTAGCTATTAAAGCTGTAACTTCTAAATTTAAAAGTAGCCAAAAATCTTTTGTCTTTCTAAAAGAGCATTAGCCTCATACAATATCTGTAAACCATACTAGCTAGCTAGGCAGCTAACTATTTACATGAGCTTGTTAGATAGGTAGTTAGCTGGTTAGCTTACTATTTAAGTAAGTCATGTAGCTAGATAGCTAGTTAGTTAACTATTAAGACAACTGGCTAGCTATGTAGCTAGCAAGTTAATTCAGCTAGTTATGTCACCCGGCTAGCAAGCTGGCTAGCTGGGTAGTGAGTTATTGAAATCAGATGGCTAGGCAGCTGGCTAGCTGGTTAATTCCGCTAGTTAAGAGAGCTGGGTAGTCAACTGACAAGGTAGGTAGCTAGCTACTTAATTCAGCTAGATAGATACCTTCCTAGCTAGTGATGTCTGTGAGTTGTCAGCTGGATAGACAACTGGCTAGCTGGTTAAATCATGTCGTTAAGTCATCTGTCTAAGCAGCTGGGCAGCTAGGTAGCTAGCTAGATAATTCAGCTTACTAACCAGCAGTCTATCTGTTCAATTCAACTAGGTAAGTCAGCTGGCTAGCCTGCTGGCTAGGTAGGTAGATAGATTTGTTAGCTGGCTAGACAACCTGATAGCTTAAGTCAGCAATGTAAGTCAGTTGGCTAGCAAGCTGGCTAGATAGGTAGCCAGCTAGTTAAGTCAGCTGGGTAGCCAGCGGAGTAGCTGGTTAATTCAGCTAGTTAAGTCAGCTGACAACCATCAGGCTAGGTAGATAATTCAACTCATTAATTCAGTTGGTTATACAGCTGGTTACCTAGTTAAAAAGCTAGTTAATTTAGATGGCTAGCCATCTGGCCAGCTAGTCATTTCAGCTAGTTAAGTCAGCTGGCTGGCTAGGAAAATAGTTATATGTCAGCTAGTTATGACAGCTGGGTAGCTAGCTAAGTCAGCTAGTTATGGTAACTGGCTAGCTAGATAGCTAACTAGGTAGCTAGATGGTTAATACAGCTAGTTAGCCCAGCTGTCTAGCTACGTAGCTAGCTGGTTAAGTTAGCTAGTTAAGTCAGCTTGCTGTCTAGTTAAATCAGCAATATGTCAGCTGGGTAGCCAGTTG
>NW_007250350.1:1259-4850 GCF_000164805.1 Carlito syrichta
GCTAGCTAGTTAAGTCACCTAGTTCAGTCAGCTGGCTAGCTATATAGCAAACTAGTTAATACAGCTGACTAGCAAGCAGGCCAGCTACTTAAGTCAGCTAGTTTAGTAAGCTGGCTAGCTAGCTGGCTAGCTACATAGTGAGCCAGTTTAGTCATTTGGCTAGCCAGCAGATTAGCTAATTAAGTCAGCTTTTAAGTCAGCTGACTAGCCAGCTAGCCATCTTGGTAGATCGCTAGTTAATCCAGATGGCTACCAGCTGGTTAAGTCAGCTAGTTGAGTCAGCTGGCTAGCCAGGTGGCTAGCTGGTTAAGTCAACTAATTAAGACAGCTGGCTATCCAGCTCTCTAGCTAGGTAGCAAGCTAGTTAAGTCAGCTGCCTATACAGCTGGCTAGCTAGTTGTCAGCAACTTAATTCAGCTTGCTTCCCATCTGGCTAGCCAGGTAGCTAGCTAGTTAATAGACTGGCTACCCTGCTGGGTAGCTGGTTAAGTTAGCTAGTTTATTCAGTTGGCCAGCCAGCTGGCTATCTAGTGGAGTAGGCTAGTTAAGTCAGCTGGCTAGCCATCTGGATAGCTGGTTAAATCAGCTAGTTAGGTCAGCTGACCAACCAGCTTGTTAACTAGGTAGCTAGCTAATTAAGTCAGCTAGTTTTGTCAGCTGGCTAGCTAGTTAGGTTATTTAGTTCAGTCAGTTGGCTTGCCAGATGCCTATCAGGGTATCTATCTAGTTAAGTCAGTTGACAAGCCATCTGGCTAGCTAGTTAAGTCACCTAGTTAAGTCAGCTCGCTGGCCAGCAGATTACCTAGGTAGTTAGGTACTTAAGTCAGCTGGCAAGCCAGCAGGCAATGTAGGTAGTAGCTAGTTAAGTCAACTAGCTATCCATCAGGCTATCTAGTTATGTCAGCTGGTTAAGTCAGCTTTCTGTCCAGCTGTCTATGTAGATAGATAGCTAGTTAAGTGTGCTAGCTAGCCAGTTGGCTACTTAGTTAAGTCAGCTAGTAAAGTCACCTGACAAGGCTGCTGGATAGCTAGGTAGCTAGGCAATTAAGTCAGCTGGCTAGCCAGCTGGCAGGTAGTTAATTCAGCTAGTTTATTCAGCTGGCTAACCAGTTGAGAAGCTATTTAACTCAGCACGTTATGTCAGTTGAATAGCCAGCTTGCTAGCTAGTTAAGCTAGTTAGGTCAGATGGGCAGCCAGCTGTCTCACTAGTTATTTCAGCTAGTTAACTCAGCTAGCTAGCTTGGAAGCTAGCTAGATAAGACAGCTATGTCAGCTATTTAGCTAGTTTAGTCAGCTAGTTAAGTCAGCTAGCTATATGTTAGCTAGCTAGGTAGCTAGCCAGGTAAAACAGCTAGTTAAATCAGCTGGCTACCTAGATAGCAAGCTAGTTAAGTCAGCTAGTTAAGTCAGCTGGCTAGCTGGTTAATTCAGTTAGCTAAGTCAGCTGGCTAGCCAGCTGGCTAGCTAGTTAAGTCAACTAGTTAAGTCAACTGGCTGGCATGCAGGTTAGCTAGGTAATTAGGTAGTTGAGTCAGCTGGCAGGCCAGCAGCCTATGTAGGTAGTTAGCTAATAAAGTCAGTTGACTAGCCATCAGGCGTCTAGTTATTGCAGCTAGTTTAGTCAGCTGGCTATCCAGGTGTCTAGCTAGGTAGCTAGCTAGTTAAGTGTGCTGGTTATCCAATTGGCTGCTTCGTTAAGTCAGCTAGTTAAGTCAGCTGGCTAGCCTGCTGGCTAGCTATGAACTAGGCAATTAAGTCACCTTGCTAGTCAGCTGGCTAGCTATTTAATTAAGCTAATTATGTCAGGTGGCAAGCCAGGATGCTATCTAGGTAGCTAGCTAGTTATGTCAGCTGTCTGTCCAGCTGACTAGATATTTTAGTGACCAAGTTAAGTCAACTGACTAACCCACTGGTTACCTAGGTAGCTTGCTATTTAAGTCAGCTGGATGGACAGCTGGCTAGTAGATAAGTCATCCAGAATTTCAGCTGGATAGACGGCTGGCTAACTATGTAGCAAGCTAGTTAGTCCAACTGTCTAGAAAGCAGGCCATCTAGTTGTCAGCTAGTTAAGTCAGCTGTTTAGCCGACTGGCTAGCTTGGTGGCTGTTAAGTTAAGCAGGCAGGTTATCAGGCTGGTCAGTTAGGTGGCCAGCTAGCTAAGTGAGCTGGCTAGCCAGTTGACCTGTAGGCTTCCTGGCTAGTTAAGCCAGTTATCTATCCCACTGTCCAGCCAGGTGGCTGGCTATTTAAGCCAGCTGACTGGCCAGATGGCCAGCCTGCTAGCTAGCTGGCTGGCTGCCTAGGCATCTAGCCATCAAGGTTTCCAGCTAGTTAAGCCAGCTCTCTAGCTATCTAATGAACAAGGTAGCGAGATAGATAAGTCTGTTGGCTAGCCAGCTAGCCAGCCAACTAGCTAGTCAACTAGTCAAAACTTGTAGCTAGCCAGCTAGTAGTTAAGTTCAGCTAAATATTAAGCTAGCTTGTTAAGTCAGCTAGCTACTCAGGTTCCTAGTCAGCTTGCTAGTTAAGTCTGCTTGCTAGTCAGGTAGCTTCTCAGCTTGTTAAGTAAGCTAGCCAGACAGCAAGATAACTTGTTTGCTATCTAGTTATGTCAGTTATATAGCCAGCTAGCTAGTCTGCTAGCTAGTTAAGTCAGCTAGCACATCATTTAGTTACTTAGCTAACTCGTCAGCTGGCAACTCAACTAGCTGGTCAGCTATCTATTGGATTCACTCGTTTTCCATCAGGCTAGCTAACTAGTAGGCTCGCTTGCATGCAAACCAGGCAGGAAACTAGTCAGCTCGCTTACCAGTCAACAGGTCAACTAACTTATCGGCTCACTTGAAGCCCAAAAGATCAGTTAACTAGTCATTAGCTCACAGGCTGACTAGTTATGTTAGCTCACCCATCGACTCACCAGCCGACTAATTATGGCAGAGCATGCATAGGCTCATTAGCCAGCCTACAAGTTCATTCAGCTGACCAGTCAGCTCACTCGCCAGCCAACTATTTGTCAGTTCACCTGTCAGCTCACTCTCTGGCTGATAGTTAAATCAGGTAAACTGTCAGCCTACTAGCCGGCCCACTAATTAAGTAAGCTAACCAATCTGCCGACTAGTGGGACAACTTTTCAGCTGACAAGTTAGGTCAGCTAATTAGTTGACAGACTAGTTAGGTCAGCTAAGTAGTTGGCCAACTAGTCAGCCGACAAGTTATGTCAGCAAATTAGCCAGACAACTACTTAACAGAGCTAACTAGGGGGCCAATCATCAGTCAAGTAGTTAACCCGGGTAGTCGGCCAACTAGTTGGCCAGCTAGTTAACCCAGTTAACATGTCTGCCGATTAGTCAACCATGTGTTAAACCAGTTAACTAGTCAACTGACTCATCAGCCTACAAGTTGTCACCTAGCCAACTCTTTAACCAACTAGTTAAAACAGTTATATAACTCATTACCCAAATCATTTAGTCAAATAGCTATCTAATTAGCCAACTAGTTAAGTCAGCTAGCTAAGGCAGCTGGCTAACTAACTAGCTAAATATGTCAGTTAGCTAAATCAGATAGGTCACTAGTTAGCTGGCTATTTAATT
>NW_007250350.1:5752-6911 GCF_000164805.1 Carlito syrichta
AGCTGTCTAACAAGTTGGTTAGGTAGGTAGCTAGCTAGATAAATCAGCTTGCTAGCCAGCGGGATAGTTGTTCAAGTCAGCTAGTTAACTCAGCAGGCTAGCCTACTGGCTACGTTGATAGCTAGCAAGTCATGTGAGGTTGCTAGCCAGCTTGCTAGCTTAAGTCAGCTAGGTAAGTCAACAGGCTATCCAGCTCGCTAGTTAGGTAGTCAGCTAGTTAAGTCAGGTGGCTAGCCAGCTGACAAGCTTGTTAAATCAGCTAGTTAAGTCAGCTGGTAGCCAGCTGGCTAGCAAGTTATGGCAGCTAGTTATGTCACCTTGCAACTGGCAGGCTAGCTAGTTAAGTCAGCACATTAAGTCAGTTGGCTATCCAGCTGGTTAGCTAGTTAAAACGTTAGTTAATTCAGATGGCTAGCCATCTGTCTACCTAGTTATTTATCTATTTAAGTCAGCTGTCCAGTTAGGAAGTTAGGTATATTAGCAAGCTAGATATGGCAGCTAGGTAGCTAGTGAAGTCAGCTAGTTCATTTAGCTGGCTAGCTAGATAGCTTGGTATGTATCTAGCTAGTTAAGTCAGCTGGTTAGCTAGTTGCTAGCTGTTTAAGTCAGGTTGTTAATTTATCTGCCCAGCTAGCTGCATAGCTAGTGAAGTCTGCTAGTTAAGTCAACTGGTTAGCTAGTTAAGTCAGTTAGTTAAATCTGCTGGCAAAACAGCTGCCTTGCAGGGTAGATAGCTAATTAAGTCTGCTGGCTAGTTAGCTGGTTAGCAAGTTATGTCACCTAGTTAAGTCAGCTCGCTGGCCAGCAGTTTAGCTGGGTAATGAGGTAGTTAAGTCAACTGGCAAGTCAGTGGGAAATGTAGGTAGGTAGCTAGTTAAGTCAGGTGGCTAGTCATCCGGTGTATAGTTATGTCATCTTGTAAAGACAGCTAGCTATCCAGCTTTCTATCTAGGTAGCGAGCTAGTTAAGTCTGCTGGCTAGCCAGTTGTCAACCTCGTGAAGTCAGCAAGTTAACTCAGCTGGCTAGCCTGCTGGCTAGCTATGTAGCTAGGCAATTAAGTCATCTGGCTAACCAGCTGGCTATTTGGGTTGCTACCTTGTTATGTCAGCTATCTAGTCAGCTTGATAGCTAGTTAAGTCACCTAGTTAAGTCAGCTGA
>NW_007250350.1:8424-16248 GCF_000164805.1 Carlito syrichta
CTAGCTGGTTAAGTCAGCTAGTTAATTCAAGTGTCTAGCCAACTGGCTAGCTATGTAGCTTGCTAGGTAAGTAGGCTGGCTAGCCAGCTGACTAGCTGGTTATGTCAGCTAGTTAAGTCAGCTCGATAGCAACCTGACTAGGTAGGTAGATAGCTAATTAAGTCAGCAGGCTAGCCGGATGGCTAGCTAGTTTAGTCAGTGAGTTAAAGGAGCTGGCTACTCAGCTGGCTAGCTAAGTGGCTATCTAGTAAAGCCAGTTCGCTAGCCAGATTTCCATCTAGTTGTGTCAGCTAGTTAAATCAGCTGGTTAGACCGCTGGCTAGCGAGGTGGCTGGCAAGTTAAGCTGCCTTGTTAGCAGGCTGTGCAGGTAGGTGGCCAGATAGTTAAGCTGGCTGGCTTGCTGGCTGACCAGCAGTGTCTGGCTAATTAAGCTGGCTGGCTATTCCAACGTCCAGCCTGCTGGATGTCTATTTAAACCTGTTTTCTATTCAGGTGGCCAGCCCGCTAGCTAGTTAGCCAGTTGCTTAGCAAGCAAGTCAGCCAGGTAGCTAGCTAGTTAAGATAGGTGACTAGCTTGTAGCCAAACTGTTAGCTAACGAGTTAAGTCAGCTGACTAGCCAGCTAGCCACCAACTAGCTAATCAGCTAGTTAAGTCAGATAGATAGCCAGCTAGCTACTTAAGTGAGCTAGCAAGTCAGCTAATTATTCAGTTAGCTAGTTAAGTCCACTAGGTAGTCATGTTGTTAGTCAGCTATCTAGTTAATTCAGCTAGCTAGTCACCTAGATAGTTAAGTTAATCAAAAAGTCAGCTAGTTGCTTAGATAACTATTTACTAGCAACACTGCTACCTGGTGAGCTAACTAGTGGGCTCACTCACTTTCCATCAGGTCAGTTAACTAGCAGACTCGCTTGTCCTCCAAGTGGTCAGCAAACTATTCATCTCGCATGACAGCCAACAGGTCAACTAACTTGTCGGCTTGCTCCCAGGCCAAAAGATCTGCTAATTAGTCGGCTCCCTTGCTAGCCGAATAGTTAAGTCAGCTCACTGGTAGGCTCACTAGCTGGCCAACTAGTTATGGCAGCACATGCATCAGCTCACTTGCCAGCAGAGTAGTTAATTCAGCTGACCAGTCAGATCTCTCACTGGCCAACTAGTTAAGTTGGCTCACCTGTCTGCTCAGTCACCGGCTGACTAGTTAAGTCAGCTAAACTTTCGGCCTACTAACTGTACAACTAGTTGTCAGCTAACCAATTGACCGACTAGTGGGACAACTTCTCAGCCAACTAGTTAGGTCAGCTATAGCGTCGGCCAACTAATTAGGTGAGCAAACTACTCAGCCAAACACTTACAGAGACTAACTATAGAGCCAACTGCTCTGCTAACTAATTAACCAAACTAAATAGTCAGCCGATTAGTCGGTCAACTTGTTAAACCAGCTAACAAGTTCACCGAGTAGTCAGCCAACGTGTTAAACCAGCTAGCTACATGGCCAACTCGTCAGCCAAGTTAAGTCACCTAGCTAACTCATTATCCAACTAGCTAAGTCAGCTATTTCACCCGTTTACCAACAAGTTAAAACAATTATCTAACTCATTAACCAACTCGTTAATTCAGCTAACTATCTCGTAAGCTAACTATGTCAGCTAGCTATGTGAGCTAGTTAGCTAAGTAATTCAGCTAGCTAAGTCATCTAGTTCACTAGTTAAATAATTATTTAAGTCAGATACTTAAGTCTGCTCCCTAACTAGTTTGCTAATTAATTAAGTCAGCTCATTATTCAGCTAGTTAAATAGTTAGCTTACTATTTAATTCAGGTAAAGTAAGCTAGCTAACTAGATAAGTCACCCAGTTAAGACAGCTAGCGAAGTAGTTAAATAAGCTAGCTAAGTCAGATAGTTAAGTCAGCTTTCTAATTTACTCAACTGGTTAACACATCTAGCTAGCTAGTTAGTTAAAAGTTTAAGTCAGCAGATTGAGTCAGGTTGTTAACTAGTTAACTAAGGGGTTAAGTCAGCTGGTTGAGTCAGCTAACTAGGTAGTTAGGAAATGGGTTGAGTCAGCTGGCTGTGTAGGCTAGTTAGCTAGTTAATTAAAGAGTTAAGTCAGCTGCATGGTCAGCTAGCTAGTTAGATAGCTAATGAGTTAAGTCAGCTGGATGAGTCAGCTAGTCAGCTCATTAGCTAACAACATAAGCCAGGTGATTAAGTCACCTAGCTAGCTCATTATATAATGATTAAGCTAACTAGTTATCTAGCTGGTTAAGTAAGCTAGCTAGCAAGGCAGCTTACTATTTAAGTCAGCTTTTTAGCTAGGTAGCTATCAAGTTAGCTAACTATTTAAGTCACCTGAGTAACTAGGTCGCTAGCTAGTTAGCTAACTATTTAAGTCAGCTGTATAGCTAGGTAACTGCTAGTTAAGTCAGCTACTTAAGTCAGCTGTCTAGCCAGCTGGCTAGCTAGATAGCTAGCTTGTTAAGTCAGTTGGATAGCCAGTTGGCTAGCTGGCTAATTCAGCTGGTTAAGACAGCTGGCTAGCCAATTGGCTAGGTAGGTAGCTAGCGATGTCAGTGAGTTAAGTCAGCTGGCTAGCCAACTGGCTAGCTGGTTTAGTCAGCTAGTGTAGTCAGCTGTCTAGCCAGCTGGCTAAGTTGGTAGCTAGCTATATAAGTCAGTTTGCCAGAGAGCAGGATAAATGTTCAAGTTAGCTAGTTAAGTCAGTTGACTAGGCTGCTGTCTACGTAGATAACTATCAAGTTAAGAGAGGTGGCTAGCAAGCTTGCTAGTTTAAGTCAGCTACGTAAGTCAGCTGGCTAGCCAACTGGCTACATATGCAGCCAGCTAGTTAAGTCAGCTGGCTAGACAGCTGACTAGCTGCTTAAGTCAGCTAGTTAAGTCAATGGGCAACCAGATGGCTACCAAGTTAAGTCAGCTAGTTAAGTAAGCCTGCAACCAGCTGGCTAGCTAGTTAAGTCAGGTCATTAAGACAATTGGCTATCCAGCTTGTTAGCTAGTTAAAGAGCCAGTTAAGTCAGATGGCTAGCCATCGGGCTGGATAGTTACTTCAGCTAGTTAAATCAGCTGGCTATCTAGAAAGCTAGCTATATTAGTCAGCTAGTTATGGCAGCTAGGTAGCTAGTTCAGTCACCTAGTTCAGTCAGCTGAGGAGGTAGCTGGCTAACTACATTGCTTGCTAGTTAAGTCAGCTGGCTAGACAGCTGGCTAGCTAGTTAAGTCACCTAGTTTAATCAGCTGACTAGCCACCTGGCCACCAAGTAGCTAGATAAAAAAGTCAACTGTCTAGCCCACTGGCTAGCTAGTTAAATCACCTAGCTAAGTCAGCTGTTCAGCCAGCTGGCTAGCTAAGTAGCTTGCTAATTAATTCAACTGGCTAGACAGAAGGCTAGTTAGTTAAGTCACCTAGATTAGCCAGCAGGTGAAATTGCTGGCTAGCAATATAGCAAGCTAGTTAATTCAACTGATTAGCGAGAAGGCCAGTTATTTAAGTCAGCTAGTTAAGTCAGCTGGCTAGCCAACTGGCTACCTAGGTAGCAAGCTACTTATGTCAGCTGGCTAGCCAGTTGGCAAGCTAATTAAGTCTGTTAGGTAAGTCAGCTGGCTAACCAGCGAACTAGCTAGGTAGATAGCTAGTTATGTCCTCTCTCTAGCCAGCTGGCTAACTAGTTAATTCAGCTTGTTTAGTCAGCTGGTTAGCAGGTTAAGTCAACTAGTTATGTCAGCTGGTTAGCCAACTGGCTAGCTAGGTAGGAAGCTAGTTAAGCCAGCTGGCTAGGCAGCTGACTAGCTATTTATTTCAGCTAGTTAATTCAGCTGACTTCCTAGTTGGCTAGCTAGATAGTTAACTAGTTCAGTCAATTGGCTAGCCAGCTTGCTAGCTGGATAAGTCAGCTAGTTAATTCAGCTGACCAGGCAGTTGACTTGCTAGTTAAGTCAGCTAGTTAAGTCAGGGGGCCAGTCAGCTGGCTAGCTAGTTAAGTCACCTAGTTAAGCCAGCTGGCCAGCCAGCTGTCTAACTAGGTAGCTAGCTGGTTAAGGTGCTAGTTATGTCTGCTAGTTATGTAGGTATCTAGCTAGTCAGTCATTTAGTTAAGTCAGATCGCTAGCCAGCTAACTAGCAGGGTACCTAGCTAGTTAAATCAACTGGTCAGCCTGCTGGATAGCTTGTTAAATCACCTAGTTAAGTCAGCTCATTGGCCAACATGTTAGTTAGGTAGTTAGGTAGTTATATCCATTGGCAAGTCAGAGTGCTATGTAGTTAGTTAGCTAGTGAAGTGAGCTGACTAGCCATCAGGCTATCTAGTTATATCAGCTAGTTAATTCAGCTGGCTATCAATCTGTATAGCTAGGTAGGTAGCTCGTTAAGTCTGCTGGCTAGCCAGCTGGCTATTTCATTAAGTCAGCTGGCTAGGCTCCTGGCTAGCTAGGTAACTAGGAAATTAAGCCAGCTGGCTAGCCAGCTGGCCAGCTAGTAAAGTCAGCTAGTTTAGTCAGCTGGCTAACCTGCTGTCTAGCTAATTAAGTCAGCTGATTAAATCAGTTGTCTAGCCAGTTGGCTAGCTAGTTAAAAAGCTGACTAAGTCAGTTGAGTCGCCATCTGACTCACTAGTTATTTCCGCTAGTTACATCAGCTGTCAAGCTACGTAATTAGGCTATTAATTCAGCTGGCTATCCAGCTTGATTGCTAGTTCAGTCACCTATTTAAGTCAGTGGAGAGGGCAGCTGGCTAGCTGGCTAGCTATGTAGCTTGCCCATTAAGTCAGCTGGTTAGACAGCTGACTATCTAGTTAACTCACCTTGTTACGTCAGCTGAGAAGGCAGCTGGCTAGCTATGTAACTTGCCAATTAAGTCAGTTAACTAGACAGCTGGCTAGCTAGATAAGTCATCTGGTTAATTCAAATAGATAGCCAAGTGGCTAGCTATGTAGCAAGCTAATTAATTCAACTGGCTAGAAAGCAGGCCAGCTAGTTAAGAGAGCTAGATATGTCAGCTGGCTAGCAAACTGGCTGGCTAGGTGGTGACCTATTTAAGTCAGTTGACTAGCCAGCTGGCTACCTAGTTATATCAGCTAGATAAATCAGCTGGCTATTCATGTGGCTAAAGAGGTAGAGATGGAGAGAGGGAGAGAGCTAGTTAAGTTAGCTGGTTAGCCGCCTGTATATCTAGTTAAGTCAGCTAGTATAGTCAACTGGCTGGCCAGCTGCCTAGTTCATTAATCAATTAGTAAAGTAAGCTTTCTAAACAGCTGGCTAGCTATTTATGTCACCTTGTTAAGTCAGTTGGCTAGCCAGTTCACTAGCTAGATATAAAGCTAGTTAAGTCAGATGGCTAGACAGCTGACTAGCTACTTATTTTAGTCAGTTAAGTCAGCTTACTGGTTAGGTTGATAGCTAGTTAAGTCAGCTAGTTATATCAGCTAGCAAGCTACTTAGGTCAGCTAATTAAGTCACCTATGTAGGTAGTTAGCTAGCTAGGTAGCTAGCTAGTTATTTCAGCAAGGAAATTCAGCTTGGTAGCTGGGTAACTAGCTAGTTAAGTCAGCTGGCTAGGCAGCTGTCTTGCTGTGCAGCTAGCTTTTTAAGCCAGCTGGCAAGCCACCTGGCTGGCTGGTTAAGTCACCTAGCTAAGTCAGCTTGGTAGTCAGTTGCTTAGCTAATTAGCTAGGTAGTTAAGTCAGCTGGCAAGCCAGTGGGACACGTAGGTAGCTAGCTATTTTAATTCAGCTGGTTGGCCACTTGTGTATCTAGCAATGTCTGCCAGTTAAGTCAACTGGCTAGTCAGATGGTTATCTAGTTATGTCAGCTAGTTGAGTCAGCTGGCTAGCCAGCTGGCTAGCTGATTAAGTCAGCTAGTTAATTCAAGTGGCTAGCCAACTAGCTAGCTAGGTAGTTCGCTACTTACATCAGCTGACTAGCCAGCTGGCTAGTTTAAGTAAGGTAGTTAAGTCAGCTGGTTAGTCAATTGGCTAGGTAGTTAGCTAGGTAATTAAGTCAGCTGGCTAGGCTGCTGGCTAGCTAGTTAATTCAGTGACTTAAGTGAGCTGGATAGCCGGTTGGCTAGCTAGGTGTCTAGATAGTTAAGCCAGTTGGCTAGCTGGATTACTATCTAGTTAAGTCAGCTAGTTAAGTAAGCTTGTTTGCTTGTAGTCTATCTAGGTGCCTGGCAAATTAAGCTGGCTCGTTAGCTGTCTGGTCAGGTAGGTGGCCCACTAGTTAAGCCCGCTAGCTAGCAGGCTGACCAACAGGGTGGCTAGATAGTTAATCCAGCTGGTTATCTGACTTTCCAACCAGCCGGATGGCTATTTAAGCCAGTTGGCTAGCCACCTTGTCAGGCCACTAGCTACCTAGCCAGCTGCCTAGCCAGCTAGCCAGCCAGGTAGCTAACTAGTTAAGCCATTTGGCTAGAAGTCTAGACAACAAGTTAACTAGCTCGTTAAGTCTGCTGAATAGCCAGCTATCCTGCAAAGTAGTTAGTAAGCTAGTTAAGTCGGCTAGCTAGCCAACTAGCTAGTTAAGTCAGCTAGCAACTCAGCTAACTATTCAGCTAGCTAGTGAAGTCAGCATGCTAGAGAGTTAGGTAGCTTACTTGTCAGCTAGTTATGTCAGCTAGATAGCCAGCTAGCTAGTCAGCTATCTAGTTAAGTCAGCTAGCAAATCAGTTAGTTACTTAGCTAACTAGTCGGCTTGCAACTCAGCTACCTGGTCAGCTAACAAGTGGGATCAATCACTTTCCATCAGGTCAGCTAATTAGTCGGCTCGCTCACCTGTAAACTGCTGAGCAAATTATTCGGCTTGCTCACCAGTCAACAGGTCAACTAAATTATTGACTTGCTTGCAGGCCAACAGGTCAGCTAACTAGTCAGCTTGCTCGCCAGCTGACTAGATAAATCAGTTCACCAGTTGACTCCCTCGCCGGCTGACTAGTTAAGGCAGCTCACAGGCTGGGTCACTCACCAGCCAACTAGTTAAGTTAACTCACAAGTTGGCTCATTCGTCAGCTGACTAGCTAACCATTCTGACCATTCGCTCACTCGCTAGGCGACTAAAGTCAACTGACCAGTCAGCTCACTCACTGGCTGACTAGTTAAGTCAACTGACAAGTCGGCTCACTCACAGACCGAATAATTAAGCCAGCTTACAAGTCAGCTCACTTGCTGGCCAACTAGTTAATTCAGCTACCCTGTGGGCTCACTCACCGGCTGACAAATTAAGTAAGCTAACCAGTCAGCTGACTAGCCTGCCAACTATTTAAGTCAGCAACCAATTCGCCAGCTAGTCAGCCAACTGGTCAGCTGACAAGCTATGTAAGCTAACTTGTGGGATGACTAGTTAGGTCAACTAAATCATCAACCAAGTTGTCAGCCGACTAGTTAGGTCAGAAAACTAGCCAGCCAACTAGTTAACCAAGCTAACTTGTGGGCCATCTCATCAGTCAAATAATTAACCCAGCTAACTAGTCGAACGACTAGACGACCAACTTGTTAAGCCAGCTAACAAGTCAGCCGAGCAGTCACACAAAGTGTTAGACCAGATAAACAGTTGTCTGCATCATCCGCCAACAAGTTACGACATCTAGCTAACTCGTTACTCAACAAATTAAGACAGTTAGTTAACTCATTTACCAAGCAGTTAAAACATTTAGTTAACTCATTAACCAACTCGTTAAGTCAGCTTGCTATCTCATTAGACAACTAGTTAAGTAAGCTAGCTAATTAGCTAGCTAGCTAAGTCAGCTAGATAAGACAGCTAGCTCACTAGTTAGCTAAGTATTTACGTCAGCTACTTAAGCCTGCTACCTAAATAGTTTG
>NW_007250351.1:0-816 GCF_000164805.1 Carlito syrichta
ATTCCACGTCCATAGGAAATATCTGGGCATATGCATTTTTGTATAAAAAGTTTTGGAATCCACATAGTCAGGGAAAATCAGGGCATCTTGCTGAGAACGGAAAGGGAATCTGGTTCTTGGAGTTCTCAATCGCCTACATCTACAAGGTCTCTTGATAAGGTTTTTCACCAATCTGGGCTTCTATGTCGAAACATTTTTAGGGTGTCTTTTGAAAAGTGAACCAGGAATTTGGTTTCCAATTCCACAAAACTTTATGGGAGTATTACTCTTGATATCCAAGCAACTGGAATTCTAGGTCACCAGGAAATGTCTCGGCGTCTTGCTGAGAATGAAGCAGGAATTTCAGCAATGGGAGTCCTCATATACAGAACCCTACACGACCTGTTGCTATGGAACAATAAGGAATCTTGGTTACAAGAGTCCTCCATCCCAAAAATCTACAGAGCATCTTTCTAAGAGATACCACCAATCAGGTTTTGGCAGTAAGAATCTGGGTAATTGGAGTACTCATATGCGGGAAACTGCACTGTCTATTGCTAAGGAAGAATAAGTAATCTGGTTTTCACGTGTCCTGAATCACAAAAAAACTTCAGGTTGTTTTACTAAGGGCTAAACACGAATTTAGGTTTTTGAAGCATAATCTGGGGAAATGAAATCTTCATATACAGGCAACTGCATGGACATTTACTAAGAAAGATTAAGGAATCTGGGTGACATGTTTTCTCAATCCCCAAAAAACTACACGGTGTCTTCCTAAGGTCTAAACAAGCATCACGTTTTGGACACATGTATCTGGGAAAGGGAGTACTCATATAA
>NW_007250351.1:1798-8732 GCF_000164805.1 Carlito syrichta
CTTTTAAAGGTAACGCGGTATCATGGATTCCATGTCCCTAGGAAACTTCTGGGCATCTCTCTTTTGTATACGAGTTTGTTATCCACATCGACAGGGAACGTCAGGGTATCTTGCTGAGAACAAAAAGGAAATACGTTTCTAGGAGTTCTCATTAACCGCAATCTAAAGGGCCTCTTGATAAGGTTTAATCAACAATCTGGGCTTCTGGGTCCCTACAGTTTTCAGAGCTACTTGCCCCGTGGACACACTAAATCTGTCATTAAATATCCACAGCAACTCTCTGGTCCTCCTGTTAGCTGTAATCAAAGATCTGGTCCTACAAATACTTTCATGTCCTAGGAACATCTACGACCGTAATCATGTTCCCCAGAATCAAAAGTCATATTGCTACAAAATCCCTCGATTCAGGTGACCTCAAACTACAGAAAATTCTTGTGGCGGGCAGGTCAGAATTGGAATGTTTGATTTTGAAGATTCCACATTTTGGGGAGGTCTTGTGAAGGGGAACCAGGAATCTTGGATTCCAGTTCCCAAAGAACTTTATGGGCGTCTCTCTCGTGATATCCAAACAACTGGATGCTCGGCCTCCAGGAACTGTCTCAGAATCAAGCAGAGTGATGAAGGAAGCTGGGTAATGGGAGTCATCATATACAGGAAACTACACGTCATATTGCTAAGGAAGTATAAGGAATCTTGGTTACATGAGTTCTCCATCCCAAAAACTACAGGTCTTCTTCCTAAGAGGTAAACACAAATCAGGTTTTGAAGTCGGAATCTGGGTAATGGGAGTCCTCACATACAGGAAACTTCATTGCCTATTGCTAAGTAAGTATAAGGATTCTGCATTACTCGTGTCCTCAATCCCAAAAAACTTCAGATGATCTTGCTATGGGCTAAACACAAAACAGTGTGTTTTCGAGCATGAATCTGGGGAAATGGAGTCCTTATATACAGGCAACTACATGACCTTTTGCTAAGAAAGAATAAGGAATCTTGGTTACACGAGTCCTCAATCCCAAAAATCTACAGGGCATCTTGGATGGGCTTAAAAAAATCAGAGTTTTGAAGCTGGATCTATGTAATGAGAGTCCTAATATACAGGAAAATACTCGGCCCCTTGCGAAGGAAGAAAAAGAATCAGGGTTATTCGAGTCCTCAGTCCTAAAAATCAACAAGCTTTCTGCTGTGGTCTAAACAAGCATCAGTGTTTAGAAGCTGCAACAAAGGTAATAGCAGTCCTCATATACTGAATCTAAATGATCTCTTGGTAAGGAGAAATAAGAAAACAGTTTTACACGGTTCTTCCGTCAGAGTATCTACATGATAGCTTGCTAAGTACGAAACATGAATCAGTGTTTCAAAACAGGATTCTGGGGAAAGGGAGTCCTCATATGCAGGACACTACATGGGCCCTCGCTAAGGAAGAATAAGGAATTTGTGATACACTAGTCCCCAATCCGAAAAATCCTCAGGTGCTTGCTACGGGATAAACAAGAATCGGGTCTTCGAGCTTCTCTCATGTTTCAGAGATATTTGGCTTGTGGGTATTACGAATCAGTCATTTCAGGACTGCAGCAACATTCTGGTCCTTTAAGAGTTGTAAACGGGTATCTGGTAGTACAAGTTCCTTAGCTTCCTCGGGGTAACTAAGGCCAGATTCCCGGAACAAAAGTATCTTCTTGCCTTATTTGGATGTAACTCTGGTCTTAATATGAACTTGTTAATCCTTAGATTTCCGTTTGTACTTTTATTTGGAGAGAGCCGAGGGTTTTGCAGTTGCCAAATCTTTAGAACGAATTATTAAAATGCAACCAGGAATCATGGATTCCACGTCCCTAGGAAACATCTGGGCATCTACATTTTTGTATACAGAGTTTTGAAATCATCATAGACAGAGAAAATCAGGGCATCTTGCTGAGAACCGAAAGAGAATCCGGTTCTTGGAGTTCTCAATCGCTTACATCTACAAGGTCTCTTGATAAGGTTTGTCAGCAATCTGGGCTTCTATGTCACCAACTTTTTTGGGTGTCTTTTGAAAAGGGAATCGGGAATCTGGGATCTAATTCCACAAGAACTTTATGGGAGTCTTTCTCTGGATATCCAAGCAACTGGAAATCTAGATCACCAGGAAATGTCTCGGCATCTTGCTGAGAATGAAGCAGGAATTTCAGTAATGGGGATCCTCATATACAGAACACTACACGACCTGTTGCTACGGAACAATAAGGAATCTTGGTTACAAGAGTCCTCCATCACAAAAATCTACTGAGCATCTTGCTAAGGGATAAACTCCAATCAGGTTTTGGGAGTAAGAATCTGGATAATGGGAGTACTCATGTGCAGGAAATTGCAATGTCTATTGCTAAGGAAGAATAACGAATCTGGCTTACACGTGTCCTCAATCCCCCAAAAAACTTCATAGTGTCTTGCTAAAGACTAAACAAGAATTTGGGTTTTTGAAGCATAATCTAGGGAAAAAGAAACCCTCAAATACAGGCAACTGCACAGACTTTTTCCCAAGATAGAATAGGAAATCTGAGTGACATGTTTTCTCAATCCCCTATAAACTACACGGTGCCTTCCTAGGTTCTAAACCAGCATCGCATTTTCGACGCATGTATCTGAGAAAGGGAGTACTCATATACAGGCAACTGCACGTTTGTTGCTAAAAAGAAGGAATCTGGGTTATACAAGTCCTCAGTCCTGAAAATCGACAGGGCATGTTGCTGACAGGTAAAGAAGAATCAGTGATTCGAGGCATGAATGTGGGTAATAGCCATCCTCATATACAGGAAACTACATGGCCTCTTGCTAAGAAAAAAGAAGAAATCTGTTTTACATGGTTCCTATATCAAAAAATCTTCTTAGCGTCTTGCTAAGAGCTAAACAAGAAACAGAGTTTCAAAACAGGAATCTAGGGAAAGAGAGTCCTCATATACAGGACACTACACAGCCTCTAACCAAGGAAGAATAAAGAATCTTAGTTGTACGAGTCCTGAATCCAAAAAATTCCCAGCGTGTCTGCTATGGGACAAACACGAAACAGTTCTTCAAGCTCCCCAAATGTTTCGGACTAATTTAGCATGTGGATATTACGAATCACTCATTTCAGGACTCCAGCAACATTCTGATCCTCTTGAAAGTTGTAAACGGGTATTGGCCACTCCAAATCTGGTAGGTTACTTGGAACAACTAAGGCCAGACTCCAGGTCAAAAAGAATCTCCTTGCCATATTTGGATGTAATGTTGGTCTTAAGGTGAACCGTGTAATCCTTCACCTTCCGTTTCTCTTTTTATTTTGAGAGAGGACAAATGTTTTGCAGATTCCAAATGTTTAGTATGTGTTTTTAAAGGTAACCAGGTATCATGGATTCAACGTCCCTAGGAAACTTCTGGGCATCTGCCTTTTTGTATACAGAGTTTGTTATCCACATCGACAAGGAAAATCAGGGCATCTTGTTGAGAACAAAAAGGAAATACTGTTCTAGGAGGTCTCATTAACCACAATATACAGGGCCTCTTGATAAGGTTTAATCAACAATCTGGGAGTCTGGGTTCCTACATTTTTCAGAGCTACTTTCTCTGTGGATACACTAAATCTGTCATTACAAATCCACAGGAACATTCTGGTCCTCTTGTCTGTTGTAATCAAGGATTTGGCCCTACAATTCCTTTTGAGTCCTAGGAGCATCTACGACCATAACCATCGTCCCCAGAGTCAAAAACCATATTGGTACAAAATCTCTCGATTCAGATGACCTCAAAGTACAGAAAATTCTTGTGGGTGGGCAGGTCGGAATTGAAATGTTGTGTTTTGAAGATTCCACATTTTGGGGAGGTCTTGTGAAGGGATCCAGGAATCTTGGATTCCATTTCCCAAAGAACATTATGGGCGTCTCTCTCGTGATATCGAAACAACTGGATACTTGGTCTCCAGGAACTGTCTCAGCATCCTGCAGAGTGAAGGAGGAAGATGGGTAATGAGAGTCGTCATATACAAGAAACTACACGTCATATTGCTTAGGAAGTATAAGGAATCTTGGTTACATGTGTCCTCAATCTCAAAAACTACAAACCGTCTTCCTAAGAGGTAACCACGAATCAGGTTTTTGAAGTTGGAATCTGGGTAATGGGAGTCCTCCAATACAGGAAACTACACGGCCAATTGCTAAGTAAGAATAAGGAATCTTCATTACTCATGTCTTCAATCCCGAAAAATCTTCAGGTCGTCTTGCTATTGGCTAAACACGAATCAGGGTGTTTTCGAACATGAATCTGGGGAACTGGAGTACTCATATACAGGCAACTACATGACTTTTGCTAAGAAATAATAAGGAATCTGGGTTACACGAGACCTCAATCACAAAAATCTACAGGGCATCTAGGAAAGGGCTAAAAGTGAATCAGAGTTTCGATGCTGGATCTATGATATTGGCGTCCTAATCTACAGGAAAATACACGGCCCCTTACCATGGATTATAAAGAATCTGGGTTATAGCAGTCCTCAGTCCTAAAATCAACAGGCTATCTGGACTAAACAAGAATCAGGGTTTAGAAGCTGCAACTTAGGTAATAGCAGTCCTCATATAAAGAATCTAAACGATCTTTTGCTAAGGAAAATTGAGACACCTGTTTTACACGGTTCCTCTGACACAATATCTATATGATATCGTGCTAAGGGCTAAACAAGAATCAGGGGTTCGAAACAGGATTCTGGGGAAAGGGAGCCCTCATATACAGGACACTACACGGCCCCTCAATAAGTAAGAATAAGGAATCTGTGTTACACTAGTCCCCAATCTGATAAATTCTCAGGATGTCTTACTGCGGGATAAACAAGAATCAGGTCTTCGAGCTCGTCTCATGTTTCGGAGATATTTGGCTTGTGGGTATCATGAATCAGTCATTCCAGGACTCCAGCAACATTCTCGTCCTCTTGAGAGTTGTAAACGGGTATCTGGTAGTACAAGTCCCTTAGGTTCGTCAGGACAACTAAGGCCAGATTCCCGGAAAAAAACCATCTTCTTGACGTATTTGTATGCAACGCTGGTCTTAAGATGAACTTGGTAATACTTAAATTTCCGTTTGTACTTTTATTTGGAGAGGGCCCGAAGGTTTTGCATTTGCCAAATATTTAGCGCGAATTATTAAAATGTAACCAGGAGTTATGGATCCCATGTCCCTAAGAAACATCTGCGCATCTGCATTTTAGTATACAGAGTTTTGGAATCCACATAGACAGGGAAAACCAGGGCATCCTGCTGAGAACGGAAAGGGAATCCAGTTCTTGGAGTTCTCAATCGCCTAAATCTACAAGGTCACTTGATAAGGTTAAATCAGCTATCGGTGCTTCTATGTCACCAAAATTTTAGGGTGTCTTTTGAAAAGGGAGCCAGGAATCTTGGGTTCCACTTCCACAATAACTTTATGGGAGTCTTTCTCTTAATATCCAAGCAACTGGAATTCCAGTTCAACAGGAAATACCTTGGCGTCTTGGTGAAAATGAAGCAGGAATTTCAGTAATGGGAGTCCTCATATACAGAACACTACACGACCTGTTGCTACGGAACGTAAGGAATCTTGGTTACACGAGTCCTCCACTCCAAAATTCTACAGAGCGTCTTGCTAAGAGATAACCACCAATCAGGTTTTGTGATAGGAATCTGCAAAATGGGAGTCCTCATTTACTGGAGACTGCACTGCTTATTGCTAAGGAAGAATAAGGAATTTGGTTTACACGTGTCCTCAATCCCCAAAAAAACTACAGGGTGTCTTGCTAAGGGCTAAACACGAATTTCGGTTGTTGAAGCATAATCTAGGTAATGAAATCCTCATATACAGGCAACTGTACGGATTTATCCTACGAAAAAATAAGTAATCTCGTTACATGTATTCTCAATCCCCAAAAATCTACACAGTGTCTTCCTAAGTTCTAAACAAGCATCAGGGTATAGACGCAGGTATCTGGGGAAGGGAGTAGTCATATACAGGCAACTGCACAGTTGTTGCTAAAAATAAGGAATCTGGGTGACACCAGTCCTCAGGATATCTTGCTGACGTCTAAAGAAAAATCAGGGATTCGAGGCATGTATGTGGATAATAGCAGTCCTCATATACAGGAAACAACATGGCCTCTAGTTAACAAAAAAGAAGAAATCTGTTTTGCATGGTTCCACTATCATAAAATCTACATGGCGTCATACTAAGCACTAAACAAGAATCAGGGTTTCAAAACAGGAATCTAGGGAAAGAGAGGACTCATATACAGGACACTGCACGGCCTCTAACTAAGGAAGAATAAAGAATCTTGGTTGTATGAGTCCTAAATCCAAAAAATTCCCAGGGTGTCTGCTATGGGACAAACAAGAAACACTTCTTCGATCTCCACAAATGTTTTGGAGCAATTTAGCATGCGGATATTATGAATCACTCATTTCAGGACTCCAGCAACATTCTGGTACTCTTGAAAGTTGTAAACGGGTATCGGGCACTCCAAGTCCGTTAGGTTCCTAGGAACAACTAAGGCCAGATTCCAGGACAAAAAGAATCTTCTTGTCATATTTGGATGTAACTCTGCACTCAGGGTGAACCGTGTATTCCTTCATCTTCTGTTTCTCTTTTTATTTTAAGAGGGGACAAGGGTTTTGCAGATGCTAAATGTTTAGTACGTCTTTTTAACGGTAACCAGAAATCATGGATTCCACGTCACTAGGAAACTTCTGGGCATCTGTCTTTTTGTATACAGCGTTTGGAATCCACATCAACAGGGGAAATCAGGGCATCTTGCTGAGAACGAAAAGGAAATCCGGTTCTAGGAGTTCTCATTAACCGGAATCCACAGGTCCTCTTGATAAGGTTTAATCAGCAATCTGGGCTTCTGGGTCCCTACATTTTCAGAGCTACTGGCTCCATGGATATGCTAAATCCGTCATTA
>NW_007250352.1:0-7985 GCF_000164805.1 Carlito syrichta
TTTGCTACTTAGCTAGCCAACTGGCAAGCCAGCTGACTTAACTAGCTGACTTAAATAGCTTGCTTGTTTGCTAATCAGCTGTATTTATTAGCTTGCTATATAGCTAGCCAGCTGGCTAGACAGCTGACTTAACTAGGTGACAACTATATAGCCTGCTGTCTAGTCAGTTGACTTAAGTAACAAGGTACCTAGCTGGCCAGCTGGCTAGCCAGCAGACTAAACTATGTGACTTAACTAGCTAGCCAGCTTGCTGGACAGCTGACATAACTAGTTAGCTACCTAGTTAGTAATTTGAATAGCCAACTGACTTAACTAAGTTACTTAAATAGCTTGCCAACTAGCTTGACAGTTGGCATAACTATCTAGCTACACAGCTAGCCAGCTGACTTAACCATGTTATTTAACTAACTAGCCATCTTGCTGGCAGGCTTACATAACTGCATAGCTACCTAGTTAAGTCAGCTGGATAGCCAGCTCACTTAACTAGTTAGCTATCTAAATATCCCTCTGACTTGCCAACTGACTTAAATACCTAGCTTTCTACCTAACCAGTTGGCTGGTGAGCTGAATTACCTAGGTGACATAACTAGCTATCCAGTTAGCTATCCAGCTGACTTAACTAGATAGCTACCCAGCTAGGCTGGTGGATAGCCAGCTGACTTAACTAGCTGACTTAACTAGCTATTTGTCTGACATAGCTAGCTGACTTAACTAGCTTGCTACCTAGTTACCCAGGTGACCTTACTAGCTGAAATAACTAGCCAGACAGCACTCTAGCCATCTGAATTAGCTAGCTTTTTATCTAGCTAGCAAACTGACTAGTCAACTGACTTAATGCAACTTAACTAGCTAGCCAGCTGGTTAGCCAGCTGATTAATCAACAGGTTTATTAATGTGCGAGGCAACTGGCCAGCCAGGTGGTTAAACTAACTAGCTTAACTAGTTATCGAGCTGGCTAGCCAGCTGACTTAACTAGCTCTCTAGCTCTCTAGCCATCTGAATAGCCAGCATTCTTAACTGGTGGACTTAAGTATCTAGCCCTCTGTTCAGCCAACTGACTTAACTAGGTCACTACATAGCTAGCCTACTGGCTAGCCAGCTGAGTTAACTAGCTTTCTTAACTAGCTGACCTGCTTTCTAGCCAGTTGAATTAAGTAGCTTGCTGCAATGCTAGCCAGCTGGCTATCCAGCTGAATTAACTAGGTGACTTATCTAGCTAATCAGCTGTCTGGCTAGCTGACTTAAATAGCAAGCTACGTAGCTAGCCAGCTGGCTATTCAGCTGACTTATCTAGGTGACTTAACAATCTAGTCAGATGGCTATACAGTTGACATAACTAGCTAGCTACCTAGATGGAATGCTAGCTAGCAGGTTGACTTAACAAGGTGACTTAACTAGCTAGTCAGCTGACTTAATTGCCTAGGTATGTACCTAGCCATCAGGTTAGACAGCTGACTAAACTAGCTTTATTAACGAAGTAGCCAGCTGACTAGTCAGCAGACTTAACTAGCTAGGTACCTAGACAGACAGCTGGATAGCCAGATGACTTAACTAGCTGACATAACTATACATCTGATTGCTAGCCAGCTGAATAAACTAGTTACCTACATACATAGCCCACTGGTTTGCCAGTGAACCTAACTTCCTAACTACCTAGGTAACATGCTGGCCATCGAGCTGACTTTACTAGGTGACTTAACTAGCTAGCCAGCTTACCTAACTAGCTGGCTTAACTAGCTAGGTACATACCTAGTCAGCTGACTTAACTTGCTGCATTAACTAACTAGCTCGCTAGCTAGCGATCATATAGCTAGCTGACTTAGCTAGCTAGCTGACATATCTAGCTGAATTTACTAGCTAGCTACCTTGCTAACCAGCACACTTAACTAGATGAAATAACTAGGGAGCCATCTGCCTACACATCTGACGTAACTCGTTTTTTATTAGCTAGCCAGCTGGCTAGACAACTGACTTAATGAGCTGACAACTAGATAGCCAGCTGGTTAGCCTGCTGACTAAACTAGCTGGCTTAACTACCTTGCTACCTGGCTAGCCAGCTGACTAAATTGTCTAGCTACCTAACTAGCCAGCAGCCTAGGCAACTGACATAACTAGCTGAATTAATGAAGTAACCAGCTCTCTAGCCAACATATTTAACTAGCTAGCTACTTAGCTAGACAGCTGGAAAGCCAGGTGACTTAACTAGGAGACATAACAAGATAGCCTCATAGCTAGCCAGCCCACTTAACTAGATACATATCTACATAGCCTGCTATCTTCCCAGCTGAGTTAACTACCTTAATACCTAGCTACCATGCTGGCCAGCGAGGTGACTTAACTGCGTGACTT
The DNA here is from genome assembly GCF_000164805.1 of Carlito syrichta. Taxonomy (NCBI): domain Eukaryota; kingdom Metazoa; phylum Chordata; class Mammalia; order Primates; family Tarsiidae; genus Carlito; species Carlito syrichta. The sequence continues at coordinate 2,350 of NW_007250352.1, forward strand.
AGCTAGCTAGCCAGCTGGCTTGCCAGCTGATTTAACTGGCTAGCTACCCTGCTTTGCAACTGGCTAGACAGCTGACTTATCTAAATACTTAACTAGCTAGCTATCTAGCTAGCCAGATGACTTAAGTAGCTGATTGCCTAGTTAGCCAGCTAGCAGGGCAGCTGGCTTAACAACATGTCTTATACTGCTACCCAGCTGGCTGACCAACTGACTAACTAGCTGACTTAAGTAGCCAGAGTGCTTGCTGGTCAGCAGAATTAACTAACTGATTTAACCAGCTAGCCATCTGACTAGCCAGCTGACTTAACTAGCTAGCTGCCTAACTAGCTAGCTTGGAAGTCAGCTGAATTAACTAGCTGACTTAGTTTTCTAGCCAGCTGGCTAGCCAGCTGACTTAACTAGCTTGCTACCTAGCTAGCTAGGTGGGAATTCAGCTGAATTACCTAGTTGTCTTAACCTGCTAGCCAACTGGCTAACCAGGTGACTCAACTAGCTGACTTAACTAGTTAGCCAGCTGACTAGCCAGCTGTCTTAACAAGCTCTCTACATAGCTAGTTAGCTAGCTAGCCTGCTCACTTAACTAGCTGACTTAATACCTAGCAAGCTGGATAGCCAACAGAAATAACTGGCTTGCTACATGGCTAGTCAACTGGTTAGACAGCTGACTTAACTGACACAAATAGCTGGCCTACTTGCTTGTCAGCTGAATTAACTTACTTGCTATATATTTAGCCAACTGGCTATCCAGCTGACTAAACAAGGTGACTTAACTAGCTAGCCAGCTGTCAAGATAGCTGAGTTAATTATCAAACTACCTTGCTAGTCAGCTGGATAGCCAATTGACTTAACTAGGTGACTTAACTAGCTAGCCAGAGGTCTAGACTGCCGACATAACTATCTAGCTACCTAGCTAGCCAGCTGTCTAGCTAGGTGACTTAACTAGCTATCCAGCTGTCTAGCAGGCTGACATTACTGACTAGGTACCTAGGTAAATAGCTGAATAGCCAGCAGACTTAACAAGCTAGCTACCTAGTTAACCAGCTATATATTGAGTTGATTTAACTAGGTTAATTAACTAACTACCTAACTGGCTAACCAGTTGACTTCAGCAGCTAGCTATCCAGCTAGGCAGCTGGATAGCCAGCTGACTTAATTTGATGACTTAACTTGCTAGCAAGCTATCTTAACTAGCTGATTTAACCGGCTATTGCCTAGCTTGCCAGCTGGCATAATTAGCTGTTTTAACTAGTTAGTTACCTAGATAGCTATCTAGTTAGTCATCTTACTTAACTAGCTGACTTAACGAGCTACATAACTGACAAAACTAGCTGACTTATATAGCTAGATTCCTAGGTTACCAGCTGATTTAACTAGCAGAAATAACCAGCTAGCCAGATGGCTAGCCATCTGATTTAACTAGCTTTTTAACTAGCTAACCAGCTTGATAGCCAACAGAATTAACGATCTGACTTGACTACCTAGGCAGCAGGTTGCCAGCTGACTTAACTAGCTGACTTAACCAGCTAGTCAGTTGGTTAGCCAGGTGACTTAACTAGCTGGATGCCTATCTAACCAGCTGGCTAGCCAACTTACTTACCTTGCTGACTTAAGATAGCAAGCTGGCAAGCCAGCTCACCTAATTTGCTAGATACCTACATAGCCAACTTACTTAACTATCTGATTTGAATAGCTAGCCTGCTGGCTAACAAGCTGACATATCTAGCTAGATACCTGCCTACCCAGCTGGCTAGACAGCTGACTGAATTAGTTGAGTTAACCAACTGCCAGTTGGCTAGCCAGCTGAATTAATATGCTGAGATCACTAACTAGACAGGTAGCTATCTAGATGACTTAAATAGCTAGCTACATACATTGCCAGTTGGCTAACCAGCTATCCAGGTGGCTAGCCAACTGACTTTACTAACTTGCTACCTAGCTAGCCATTTGGCTAGCCAGCTGACTAAACTGACTGAGTAAACTAGCTAACTACCTAGCTGGCTACCTAGTTGGTCAGCTGACTTATATTGATAGCTAACTAGCTAGCTACCTAGCTAGCCAGCTGACTTAAATAGTTACCTAACCAGCTAGCTACCAAGCTAACAAGTTGACTTAGTTAGCAGCCTAGCCAGCTTGCTGACTTAACCAGCTAGCTAACTAGTAAGTTTACTCCTTAGCTAATTTGTTAGCTACCTGACTTAATCATCTGACTTAACTCGTTAGTTAACAGCTAGCTTGCCTTCTTAACCAGCTAACAACCCGTTTGCTAACTAGCTAGCTAGCTGAATCCAGCAGCTGGCTTAACCCCATAGTTAATTAGCTTACTACCTCACTCATCCTGCTGACTTAACACGTTAGTTAACTAGCTAGCTAGCTATCTTAACCATCTGACTAAATTAGAAAGATGACAACTAGCCGACTTAGCTGTCTGACTTAACTATTTAGCTAGCTGACTTAACTGACGAACTTAACAAGTTACTAGCTGACTTAACTACCTGAAATAAATAGTTAACTATTTAACTCGCTGAATAAGTAGCTGCTTTAATAATTATCTAACTAGTTAGGTAACAGACTTAAGTATGTGACTTAAATAGTGAGCTAACTAGTGTGCTACCGATCTCAGCTAGGTAGCTGGTTACCTAGCTGACTTAGCTGACTTAACTAGTTGGCTAAATGACTTAACGAGTTGGTTAATGAGTTAAGTAACTGTTTTAACTTGCTGGTAAACGAGTTAAATAGCTGACTTAACTAGTTAGTTAACAAGTTAGCTAGGTGAATTAACTTGTGGACTGACGAGTCGGCCGACTACTTAGATTGTTTAACACATTGGCTGCCTACTAGGCCAACTTGTTAGCAGGCTTAAAAATTCGGCCGACTAATTGGCCGACTAGTTTGATGGGTTAACAAGATGACTGACGAGTTGGTGCATTAGTTAGCAATGTTAACCAGTTGCCAGCACGTTTGCTGACCTAACTAGGTGAGTAAACCAGCTGACTTAACTAGCTTGCCAGCTGGAGAGCCAACTGACTTAAGTGCCTAGCTACCTAGCTAGCCAGCAGCCTAGCCAGCTGACTTAACTAGCTGACTTAATGAAGTAGTCAGTTGGCTAGCCATCAAACTTAACTCGCTCTCTACCTAGCTAGACAGCTGGATAGCTAGCTGATTTAACTAGCTGATATAACTAGATAGCCTAATGGTTAGCAAACCGACTTAACTATCTACATACCTACATAGCTCGCTGGCTTGCTTGCTGACTTAACTACCTAACTGCCTAGCTAACCAGCAGGCAAGCGAGCTGACTTAATTAGGTGACTTAACTAGACAGCCACCTGGAAAGCCAGCTGAATTAACTACATAGCTACCATCATTGGCAGCTGGCTAGCCAGGTGATTTAACTAACTGACTTAACCAGCTAGCCAGCTGAATTAACTAGTTGACTTAACGAACTATCTACCTAGGTCTTCAGCTGAGATAACTAGCTGATTTAACTAGCTAGCTACATAGCTAGCCAGCTGGCGGGTCAGCTGACTTAGCTATCTCACTGTATTAGCTCGCCAGCTAGATGGACAGCTGAATTAACTAACTGACTTAACCAGCAAGACAGCTAACTAGTCAGCTGACTTAATTAACTAGTTACCTAGCCAGCCTGCTAGGAAGCCAGCTGAATTATCTAGCTGAATTAATTATCCATCCAGCTGGTTAGCCAGCTGATTTAACAAGCTTACTACCTAGCCATTCAGCTGGTTAGCCATCTGACTTAACTAGTTGACTTAATCAGGTATCCAGCTGTCTATCAGGCTGACTTATCTGCCTAACTGAATAGCTAGTCAGCTGAATAGCAGCTGACTTAACTAGCTAGCTATGTATGTAGCCAGATCTCTTGCCAGCTGACTTAATTACCTACCTACCTAGCTATCCAGTTTGCTAGTGAGCTGACTTAACAAGGTTACTTAACTAGCTAGGTAACTGGCTAGCCAGTTGATTTAATTACCTAACTACACAGATAGGCCACTGGCTAGCCAGCTGAGCTAACTCACTGACTTAACTAGCAAGCAAGCTGACTTAACTAGCTGAATTAACAAACTAGCTACCTAGCTAGCAAGCTGGCTTAACTAGTTGTCTCAAATAGCTAGTTACCTAGCTAGCTATCTAGCTAGCCAACTTACTTAACTAGCTGACTTAACTAGCTAGAAGCTGGCATAACTAGCCAACTTATACTGCTAGCTTCCTAGCTAACCAGCTGTTTTAACTAGTTGAAATAACAAGTTAGCCAGATGGATAGCCATCTGACTTGACTAGCTTTTTAACTAGCTAACCAGCAGGATAGCCAACAGACTTAATGAGCTCTCTTAACTAGCTAGCCAGCTGGTTGCCAGCTGACTTAACTAGCTGACTTAAAAGCTAGTCAGTTGCCTAACCAGCTGACTTAACTAGCTGGCTTCCTATCTTGACAGTTTGCTAGACACCTGACTTACTTAGCTGACTTAAGGTAGCAAGCTAGGTAGCTAGCTCATTTCACTAGCCAGCTACCTACCTAGCAAGCAGGCTAACCAGTTGACTTAACTAGCTGACTTGAACTACTAGCTTACTGGCTACCAAGCTGACTTACTGGCTACCAAGCTGACTTACCTAGCTGCCTAACTAGCCAGCTGGCTAGACTGCTGACTAAACTAGATGACTTAACCAGCTAGACAGTTGGCTAGCCAGCTGACTTAACTCACTGTCATCCCTAGCTAGCCAAGTAACTAACTAGCTGACATATCTAGCCAGTTACCTACCTTGTCATCTGGCTTGCCAGCTCTCTTAACTAGCTGAATTAAACAGCTAGTCAGCTGTTTAGCCAACTAACTTAATGATCTCGCTACCTGGCTAGCCTTCTGGTTAACCAGCTGACTTAACTTGCTAGTTACCTAGCTAGACAGCTGAATTGAATAGCTAGATAACTAGCTAGCTACCTAGCTAGCAAGCTGACTTATATAGTTAGCCTTCTAGCTTGCTAGTTGACTTAACCAACTAGCTAACTAGTCAGCTTACTAATTATCTAATGTGCTAGCTAGGTGACTTAATTACATTACTTAACTCGTTAGCTAATGAGCTTCCTAGGTGGCCCAAGCAGCTGACTTAACTCGTTAGTTAACTAGGCAGCTAGCTGACTCATCCAGCTGACTTAACTCTTTAGCTAACTAGCTAGTTAGCCTACTCAACCAGCTGACACAACCCATGTGCTAACTAGCTAGCTATATGTTTCAACCAACTGACTTAACCAGTTAGTTAACTAGCTAACTACCTAACTTAACCTGCTGACTTAACCCATTAGCTAACTAGCTAGTTAACTGTTTTAACCAGCTTACTCAATTAGAAAGCTGACATAACTAGCTGAATTAGTTTGGTGACTTAAGTACTTAGGTAGCTGACTTAACTGGCCGATGTATCTATTTAGCTAGTTGACCTAAATACCTAAATTAAATAGTTAGCTAACTATTTTACTAGCTGTATAACTAGTTTACTTGACTAATTAGCTAACAATTTAGGTAGCAGACTTAAGTAGCTGACTTAAATATTTAGCTAACTAGTAAGCTAGTTGACTTAGCTAGCTGACTGAGCTAGTTTGCTGGTTAGCTAGCTGACTTAGCTAGCTG
>NW_007250352.1:8713-11040 GCF_000164805.1 Carlito syrichta
GAGCTGGCGAGCAAGCCGACTGGTGAGCTGACGTAACTAGTCGACTGGAGAGCAAGCCGACTAGCCAGTTAACCTGTTGGCCTGTGAGATCCAAGTTAGTTGACCTCTTGGCTGGCGAGCTAGCTGACTAGTTTGCTCACCTGTTGGCAGACAAGGGAGATGACTAGTTAGCTGACCTGATGGAAAGTGAGTGATAACACTAGTTAGATGACCAGCTAACTAAATTTCTATCCAATTAGTTAGCTAAGTAACTAGCTGGTTTGGGAGCTGGCTTAACTAGATAACTGGATATGTAACTGACATAACTGGATACCAAAAAAGCTATCTAGCTGTCTAGCTAGCTGACTCAACTAGTTAGCTGACTGACTAGTTAGCTGGTTAGTTGAATTAACTATCTAGTTGAACAGCAAGCTAGTTGACTAGTAAGCTGAATAGCTAGATGACTTAACTATCTGCTGAATAGTTAGCTGACTTGCTAGCTGATTTAATAGCTAGCTGGATAGCTAGCTGACTTAAGTACCTGAGTAGTAAGTTAAATGGATCGCTGGCTAGCCAGCTGACTTAACTAGCTAGCCAAATGTTTGGCTACACTGTTAGTGATCTGGCTTAACTAGCTAGCTATGTGGCTGGCTAGCTGGCTAGGGATCCAGCTAGCCAGCTAGTGGGCTGGTGAGCTGGCTAGTCAACTGGCTAAATCAGGCAGCCTGCTGGCTGAAAAGTCAGGTAGCCAGACAGCTTAACTAGCCAGACAACCTGCAGGTCATCCAGCTACCCAGCTGGCTTAATTAGCTGGCAACGTATCTGATAAGCCTGCTAACCAGCTGCCTTAACTTGCCAGTCACCTAGCTAGCCAGCCAGATAACTAGTTGACTTAACTAGCAGATTTAACTAGATAGCCATCCGGCTAGCCACCTGGCTTAACTAACTAGCCACCTAGCTAAACAGTTGTCTAGCCAGCTCACTTAAATCACTGACTTAACTAGGTAGTCAGATGGCTAGCCAGCTGAATTAGAAAGCTAGCTACATAACTAGGCATGTGGCTAGCCAGTTGATTTATCTAGCTGACTTAGCAAGGTAGCCAGCTGGCTAGTCAGCTGATTAAAGTAGTGAACTTCCTAGCTAGCCAGTTGGCAAGTCACTTGAATAAATTCGCTGACTTAACCAGTTAGCCAGCTGGTTAGCCAGCTGACTCAACTAGGTGATATAACAATTTAGTAAGCTGGCTAGTGAGCTGACATAACTAGCTTACAACACTAGCTAGCCTGCTGGCTAGCCAGCTGTCTTAACTAGCTAGCTACCTAGCTAGCCAGCTGGTAAGACAGATGAATTAACTAGCTTATTTAAATAGCTAGCCAGTTGGCTAGCCAACTGGCTTAAACAGCTAACTACCTAGCCAGCTGGCAAGCCAGCTGACTTAACTAGATGTCTTAAATAGATGGCCTGCTTTCTAGTCAGCTGAATTAATTATCTTGCTATATAGCTAGCCAGCTTAGACAGCTGACTTAACTAGGTGACTTAACTAGATAGCCAGCTGTCTAGCCAGGTGACTTAAATAGCAAGCTACCTAGCTAGCAAACTGGCTAGCCAACTGACTTAAATATGTGACTTAACTAACTAGTCAGCTGGCTGGACTGCTGACATAACTGGCTAGCTACTTAGCTATCCAACTGTATACTAGCTGACTTAACTTAGTAACTTTACTAGCTAGCCAACTGACTGGACAGCTGACATAACTAGCTAACTACACAGCTGGCCACCTGTCTAGCCAGCTGACTTAAGTACCGTTACTTAACTAGCCTGCTGGCTAGCAGGCTTACATAACGGCCTAGCTACCTAGTTAGAAAACTGGATAACCAGCTGACTTAACTAGTTAGCTACCTACATATCCCGCTAACTTGTCAGCTGACTTAACTACCTGACTTTCAAGTTAACTAGCTGACTAGCGAGCTGATTTAACTAGGTGACTTAACTAGATAGCCAGCTAGCTAGGCAACTGTCTTAACTAGCTCGTTACCCAGCTAGGCAGGTGTCTAGACAGCTGACTTAACTAACTGACTTAGCTAGCTAGCCAGCTGACGTAACTAGCTGACAACTTTCTAGCAACCTAGCAAACCAGCTGACCTTAATAACTGAAACAACTAGCTACCATCCTAGCTAGCTAGCTAGCCAACTTAACTAGCTGCCTTAACTAGCTAGCTAGTTGACATAATTAGCTGACTTACTAGCTGGCTACCTAGCCAGCCAGTTGACTTTACTAGCTGAAATAACTAGCCAGACACCTGCCTAGCCATTTGAATTAACTAAATTTTTAACTAGCTAGCGAGCTG
>NW_007250353.1:0-668 GCF_000164805.1 Carlito syrichta
AGGATGGCTTGATCCCAGGAGCACAAGGCCCTCTCAGACCATGCAGGGAGACCCCCTCTCTGCACCCATCCAAACAGGGTGTCTGGGTTCGATGTGCACATCGTCCTGGTCACACTGGAGGCTGAGGCAGGAGATCACCAGAGCTCACGAATTTGAGGCTGTCAATGAATGACGGTTGTGTCCCTGGGCCCAAGCCTGGGTCACATAACCAGACCCTGTCTCCAAAAACATCAGAATCATACACAGATTCTCATCTGCACATGGTGTGTTTACAGGGAGACTGGCTTCAGAGTCAGGAAAATAGAATTGCTGGGGAAGAAATATCCCCAGGTGAGGGCTGTGTCCCTGGACTTTCTTGGGAGAAAATCCTCATTGCTGAGCCAGAGGGTTGGCCTTCCTGGGGAAGATTTCTCACTTCAGAGAGGAGATCTGGCAGGAACCCTCTATGGGATACTTGGGAACTCCCACTCTAAAGTTGGGGTAGCCATTGGGGATGTTGGGCTGAAAGGTGCTGAGCTTGTGGGACCCTCATATGTGGGGGGAGCAGGGGGGAAGGACTGAGAGCAGAAAGTTTGCAGGAGAATGAATTTCTTTCTTTCTTTCTTTCTTTCTTTCTTTCTTTCTTTCTTTCTTTCTTTTCTTTCCTCACTAGTTGAACAGGCTGCTCT
>NW_007250353.1:2119-3586 GCF_000164805.1 Carlito syrichta
CTCTGGCCTTGGCAGCCATCAGTCACAGAGTGATCAAGGCAGTCTGGCAACACCGCGGCCAGTTCAGGTTCCGGTCTCCCTATATGTCACCTTCACGTGGGGGTAGGACCCCTTTCTTTCCCAATCAATACATCAGTCTCCACCCACATGAACATTCCCTGGGGAGCCTTGAATGCCCATCCTGATGCACGTGGGAGGCATGATCGTGGCTCCTGGCACCTCGACCTGCAGGGCTCAGGTGATCCTCCTGAGCCCTAGTTGATAAATAAGGTCAGAGTCTCTAGGTATCAATAATTTAAGAAACCATTTATATCGTCATTTGACGTTCTGGGAAGATAAGAGGGGTTATCAGTTACCATAGCTTTTATACAGGAGTTTAAACAACCCAAAATATCAAAGGAACATTCTGATTTTTTAGGTAAATTAAGACATATTTTAGAAAAACTAGAACAACCTGAAAAAGAAAAATTATGATTAATACCAGTTTTCACTTGTGATGAAAAAAGAGTAGATCCTCTTAGTAAAGAAGAATGATTAGTAAAAACAATAATAATCTCAGCATCCCATGTAACAGGCTGGAATACTGGAAGGTTTGGGATATGAGCCCAATAAGATTTTTTTCCGAATAAATGCAACCCTCCTGGCATGTTATAATAGCCAGCATATCAAAAAATACAGTAGAGGGAGTGAGAGAAGTGTTTTGAGATCAAACCAGATCCTCCACTTCGTGGGTGAGTGCTTTGATTTGTACCCATGATGGCTGTCTGCACTGTGTAGTTGAAATAACTCGATGGTAATGTGTGGGTTGAGGAATGGGAGATTACGAATGATGAGATGTCTTCGGTCGAGTTGGTGGAGGTGGAAGTGGCTGCTGAATGGTGAAATGCTTCAACTTTTTCACCAACACCTTCTCTTCATCATCTGCATCTGACTCAGACTGATGGCATGATTTATTTCTCATCTGGCTGTACATCGATGGGGTTGGGAGGCTGGTAATGTCTAATTAGGTGATCCTGTACCCAAAAGGTGAGGGTAAGTCCTGGGGAAGTACACGAGCATATACTCTCCCGCATGTTAAAAAGACATCGGGTCCCTTTCATTGACCTGTAAGAAGATTTTTCCATTTTAACACTGGTTTTACCGTTTTCTCAGGAGTCCAATGTCTTATCATAGTTGAATGTCCTTGAGAGTCCAAATTGAGATGATTAATTAAAAACATGACATTATTTGTGATATGATGGAGAGAACTATCTTTGAATTCCCCTTCCTGCAATGTAATTATTTGATTTTTTAATGTTTGATGGGCTCTCGACTATAGTTTGACCATGAGGATTATACAGAATTCTTGTAGAATGAGTGATGCCAAACTGGGTACAAAACGACTGGGTACAAATCTTTTGGATGCATAAGCAGGAGCATTATCATTTTTTAATTGTTTAGGAATACCCAGCTGTGGGAAACCAAAAT
>NW_007250354.1:0-5485 GCF_000164805.1 Carlito syrichta
TGCTGGAGCCCTTCAGGTGGAGGCCACATTGGTCAAGAGCAGGCCCCTGTGCTCCAGCCTGGATGACAGTTCGGGATTCCGAATCAGAATAATAATACCAATCACCACCACCACAAACATAAGCCAGCCTCAGGGACTCAGAATGGCATCCTGGCCCTTTGGAAATCGAGGCAAGTGGATGACAAGAGCCTGTGGGTTTGAGACTAACCCAGGACACTGGACCAGACCTCATCTCAGTCATCAAAGATAAATCCAACCATTACCCTGGCATGTTGACCCAGGCCTGTGATTCCAGCCACTGGAGGTTCTGAGGTGGGAGGTTCGCCTGAGCCTGGCAGGTGAAGTTCATGGTGGCCGTGTGCTTGGCCCTGCACTCCTGCTTGGGCGACAGACCAGGATTTCAACTCCAAATATTAACACTCACCACCACCACTACCACCACCACCCCTGCAATTCAACAGAAGTAGTCACCTTCAGGAGTGGGAGAGAAAAAGACATTATCTGACACATCATTCGCGTGAGCTTTCAAAGGTGACTACTGGGCATGTCTGTCTCGTGCCTTCAGCCACGCATGCCAGAAGGCCTGCCTCCACCCTCCACACGTGTGCCCCATGACAAAGACGTGTATGAGCTCACACAACAGAAGGCCCCAAGCTAGGGTGGCCGTCGGGCACAGAGCAATCAAGGGGTTCCAGCAACGCCATGGCCAACCCAGGTTCTGGTTGCCTGGTCTGCCACCTTCAGGTGGGGGGTGAGTCCCTTCCTCTCTCGATGACTCCATCATTCCCTGCCCATGTGGATCTTTCCCTGGGGAGCCGTGGATGCCTATCATAATGCATGTGGGAGGTGTCTTTTTTTTTGTCCCCAGAGTCTCCATTCACCAGAATGGGTCACGGCAGCACAATCATGTCTCCTGGGCTCTCAGTATGCTGGGCTCAGGCAGTCCTCCCTCCTCAGCCCCTGAGCATCCAGGATTTAATTTTGCCACCATGCCTGACTCGATTTTGGGGAAATCTCACTGACACTAGGTCTGGGATCATTGCCTGGGCTGGTCTCAGACCCCTGGGTGCAGGCAGCCTCCTTCCTCGGCTGCCAGGGTACACGGTCTGGACTCACACATTTTGTTGGCATAGGTGATGCAAAGGAATGGCCTAGGATGGAGGCCACCACATCCCAGAATGACAGGCGCAACCCACCATACTCGGGTCATTTGAGATGGAGTGTAGAGATGAGGTTTCACCTATTTTCCTGGGTGAATCTCAGCCCACATGTTAGGGACAGCCACTGGCACTGGCTCTCAAAGCGCTGGGATCACAAGGCTGAGCACCCGATCTGGTCTCGATCCTTCATCGAAAACGAACCAAAATGCCTGGCACAGGGTCTTACGACTTGTATCCCAGCACTCTTGGAGGCCATGGCTGGAGGATGGCTGAGCCCAGGAGCCCAAGGTCTGCCCGGACCATGCAGTGAGTCCCCATCTCTGCACACATGCAAACAAGGGGACCTGGGGATAAGGTGCCAGGTGTCTGGGTCACTTCAGAGTTTGAGGCTAGGTGATCACCAAAGCCTGCTATTTCGAGCCTGGCAGAGAATGATGGTCATGTCCCCGGGTCCCAACCTGGGCCACAGAGCTAGACCCTGTCTCAAAAACATCAGAATCATACACTGCTTCTCAACTGAGCACGGTATGTTCAAAGGGCTACTGGGCTTAGAGTCATGAAAAATGGGATTGTGGGGGAAGAAATGTCCCTGGGTGTGGGATTTGTCCCTGGCCTTTCTTGGTGGAAGGACCTTGTTGCCGAGTCAAAGTGTAGCCTGCCTGGGGCACATTTCCCACTGTGAAGAGGAGAGCTGGCAGGAATCTGGTCAGGGAGCCTGGGAAATCCCACACCAAAGCGGGAGTGCCATGGGGGCGGGGTTGGGGCTGGAAGGTGCCGAGCTTGGGGGACCCTCACATTTGTAGGGAGGGTGGGGAAGAACTGAGGGCAGAAGGTTTGCAGGAGAATGGATTTCTTTCTTTCTTTCTTTCTTTCTTTCTTTCTTTCTTTCTTTCTTTCTTTCTTTCTTTTCTTTACTCACTAGGTTGTTCAGGCTGCTTTCAAACCATTCAACTCGAGCCATCCTCTCAGCCAGATCCGCTAAAACTGCAGTGATCATAGGCTTTTCATTAGGTCGACATCCTGGGCTTCCTGCCTGGTCTTGAAATCTGGGTTGGAGGCGAATCTCCCCCTAAGACATGCCCTCACCCAGGTTTTCTGGGTTTTGCTTGGGGTCAAGTTGAGGGCTTGCTATGGTGTCTATCCTAGTCTTGAGTTACCAGGCTCAGGCCATCTTCCTGTCTCAGTCTCTATGAGTGCTGAGGAGAGAGGTTTGAGTCGCCCGGCTGGTCCACCCTCAATGGTTTGAGAGTCATGCACTCCCTTTCCCTGGGGCAGGCCCTGGGTGGAGCGAGTGGGTCCACGCTGGGGTATGAGGCCTGCAGAAGAGTGGGCACCCCAGTGGAGACACATCCCTGCACCAGGAGCTCCCTCAGCATGGGCTTGGTGGGAGAATCTGGCTGCCCACTCCGGAGTCCAGGTGGTCAGAAAGGAGCGACCCTCATGGTGTAGCCTCAAGAGCGGTGTGAAGGCCATGCATGGGGGCTCAGGGCCTGTCAACCCAGTGCTTTGGAAGGCCGAAAGGAGAGCATGGCCTTAGCCCCCGGGTACAAGACAAGCCTGGAAACCTTGGCGAGACCTCGTACTTACAAGAAACAAACAAAATAGGCCTAGCATGTTGGTGGTCGCCTGTCGTTCTGGCCACTTGGGTGGCTGTGATGGGAGGATCATTGGAGCCCAGTCAGTGGAGGCCATGGTGGCCGAGAGTGGAACCCTACACTCCACCCTGGGTGAAAGACTGGGACTCTGACTCAGAATAATAATACCAACCAACACCACAACTACAATCCAGTCTCAGGGGCTCAGCCTGGCAACCCGGCACTTGGAGTCCCAGGTAAGTGAATGGCCTGAGCCTGCGGATTCGACACCAGCCCAGGACACAGGGCAGGACCTTGTCTCAGTCATCAGAAATAAATCCAACGATTAGCTGGGCATGGTGTTACAGGCCTGTGGTTCCAGCTACTCGGTGGGGAGAGGCGGGAGGATCACCTGAGCCCAGCAGGCGGAGTCCACAGTGGCCATAAGCATGCCCCTGTGCTCCAGCCTGGGTGATAGAGTGGTATTCTCACCCCAAATAATAATAATGACATCAAAATAACCACCACCACCCCTGCTACCCAGTGCAAGAATTCACCCTCAGAGATGGGAGAGGAAAATGCACTTTCTGCCCTGTCGTTCACGGGAGGTTTCAATGTTGGCCACTGGGCATGTCTGTCCCATGCCTTCAGCCACACACCACAGAAGGCCTGCCTCCACCTTCCACACTCATTCCCCACTGCAAAGACTCATGAGCTTGAGGAACATAACACCCCGACTTATTCTGGCTGCAATGGGCGCACCCACGCGACACCAGTGTTTGCATTCCAGGAGCGACGAGGACTCGCTACATGGCCCAGATTGATCTCGAAATCCATGGCCCCAGTGGTTCCCCGCCTTGGCCTACCAAAGCCACAGACCAATTGTCTGCCGATCAACCATCTTTCAGGAACTCTAGTCCCAAGCCTGGGGCCTCCTTCTCAAATGATCTGCCAGTTTATGATGATCACAACTCCATACACAAATGGATGCTCTTCTTTTTTCCCCTTTATTCATTTTTTCTCTGAGTTGGTGTCTAATCCATCATCCAGGTTGGAGGGCAGTGACTCGCTACTGGCCATCAGAGCCTTGGCCTGCCAGGCTCCAGTGAGCCTTTCCTCAGCCTTCCAAGGAGCAGGAATGAAAAGTGTGAGCCACCAAGCCCAGCTCATTTGGGATGGAGGGTAGAGTTGAGCTCTCACAGAGTGGCCTGGCCAGGTCTCAGCCTTTGTGCTTGGGCCAGCCACTGGTCTCGACCTCCCAAAGCTATGGGATGATAAAGCTGAGCCCCCGAGCTGGCCTTGATCCTTCGTCAAAAACAAACCAGGAGGCCAGGCATGGAGGACCACACCTGGAATCCCAGCACTCTGGGAATTGGGGGCAGGAAGATGGCTGGAGGCCAGAAGCCCAAGAACAGCCTGGTCCACACAGGGAGACTCCTTCTCTGCACCCATCCAAACAGGGGGTCTGGGGTCAATATGTTCATCATCCTGGTCCACGCGGTGAGTCTCCGTCCCTGCACCCATCCAAACAGGGGGTCTGGGGTCAATATGTTTGTTGTCCCGGCCATTCAGGAGGCTGAGGCTGGAGGATCACTGAAACCCATGATTTTGAGGCTCGTGGAGAATGTCGTTTGTGTCCCCAGGCCCCAGTTTGGGTCACAGAGCCAGACCCTGTCTCCAAAAACATCAGAATTGTACACATATTCTCATCTGCACGTGGCGTGTTCACAGGGTGACTGGCTTTAGAGCCAGGAACAATGGGATTGAGTGGGAAATAATGTTGCCTGTTGACGAATTTTTCCCTGGCCTTTCTTGGTGGAAGGTCCTCCTTGCCAAGTCTGATGGTCAGGCTGCCTGGGGCATATTTCTCTCCTCAGAGAGGGGAGCCAGTAGGAACTTGTCCAGGGAGACTTTGCAACTCCCACACCAAAGTGGGGACACCCATTGGGGTGGTTGGGACTGGAAGTTCCCGAGTTTGGGGGATCCTCACATGTTGGGGGGTGGGGGAAAGGTTGGAGGGCAGAAGTTTTGCAGGAGAATGGATTTCTTTCTTTTCTTGTTTTTTCCCTTCTTTCTTTCTTTCTCTCCCTTTTTAAATTTACTCACTAGGTTTTCCAGGCTGCTCTCAAATTAGTCAACTCGGGTCATCCTCTTGGCCTGGGCCTCCCAAACTGCTGCAGTCACTGGCTTTCCATTTGGTCGACATCTTGGTCTTCCTACCTTGTCTTGAACTCTGGGCTGGAGGCGAACCTCCTGCTGAGGCCGCCACTCACCCATGGATTTCTGAGTTTTGCTTGGAGTTGAGGTGGAGCTTGCTATCGTGTCCAGCCTGGTTTCGACCTCCCAGGTTCCGATCATCTTCCTGGTTCAGCCTCCTGAGTACCGAGGAGACATAGTGAGATGCCTGGCCATTTCTGACACCTCAAAATTTGAGACTCATGCCATCCTTTTCCCTGAGGAGGCCCCTGGGAGGAGTGAGCAGGTCCACCCTGGGAAATGAGGCAGGCAGAGGGGTGAGAGCCCCAGCAGAGATACACCCATGCCCAAGCTGCTCCCTCTGGGGAGGGCTCAACAGGTGACTCCAGCCACCATCTCTGGTGTCCTGGGTCATCAGAAGTGAGTGGGACTTGTGGTGGAGCCCCGAGATGGCTGTGGAGGCCAGGCACAGGTGCTCCTTCCTGTCATCCCAGCTCTCTGGGAGGCTGAGCAAGAGGATGTCCTGAACCCCTGTGTAGGAGACCAGCCCAGGCA
>NW_007250355.1:0-6785 GCF_000164805.1 Carlito syrichta
TAACTATCTCACTACCTAGCTAGTGAGCTGGCTAGCCAACTGATCTAACTAGCTGTCTTAACTAGCTGGCCTTCTTTCTAGCCGGTTGAATTAACTAGCTTGATACATAGCTAGAAAGCTGGTTATCCAGCTGAATTAAAAAGGATAATTATTTACCCAGTCAGCTGTCTAGTCAGCTGACTTAACTAGCCAGCTATCTAGCTAGACAACTGGCAGGTCAGCTGACTTAACTGGGTGATTTTCTTGCTGACTTAACTATGTGACTTTACATAACTAGCAAGCTACCTAGTTACCCAGCTGTCTAGACAGATGACTTAATTGCCTAGCTACATAGCTAAACAGGAGACTAGCCAGCTGACTTAACTAGCTGATATAATGTAGTAGCCAGCTGTCTAGCCAGCAGACTTAACTAGCTTGCTACCTAGCTAGACAGCTGGATAGCCAGCTGACTTAAATAGCTGACATAACTAGATGACAGATGGCTAGCCAGCTGACTTAACTAGCTACCTACCTACATAGCCTCCTGACTTGCCAGCTCTCTTAGCTACCTAAATACCTTGGTAACCTGCTGGTCAGTGAGCTGACTTAACTAGGTGACTTAACTAGCTAGACAACTGGTAAGCCAGCTGACTTAAATCTAGCTATCCTGCTTGGCAGCTGGCTACCTCACTGACTTAACTACCTGACTTAACTAGCTAACCAGCTGGCTTAACTAGCTAGATACCTAGCTAGATACCTAGCTAGATGGCTGGCTTAACTAGCTGATTTAACTAGCTAGCTACCTAGCTATCTATCATATAGCTATCTGACTTAACTAGCTGACTTAACTAGCTGGCCGGCTGGCTAGCCTGATGGCTTAATTGCCTAGCTACCTAGCTAGCCAGTACCCTATCCAGCTGATTTAACTAGCTGACTTAACGATGTAGCAAGCTGGCTAGCCAGCAGACAACTCGCTAGCTAACTAGCTAGACAGCTGGATAGCCAGCTTACTAAACTAGATGACATAACTAGATTGCCTGATGGATAGCCAGCTCACTTAATTAGCTATCTACCTATAGCACACTGGCTTTCCAGCTGACTTAACTATCTCAGTACCTGACTAATCTGCTGGTCAGTGAGTTGACATAACTAGGTGACATAACTTGCTAGCCAAATGGCTAGCCAGATGACTAAACTAGCTAGCGACCATGCTAGGCTGCTGGTTAGCCAGCTGACTTAACTAATTGACTTAATTTTCTCACCAGCTGACTTAACTAGCTGACTTAACCAGCTATATAGGTGGCTAGCCCCCTGACTAACTAGCTTGGTATCTAGCTAGCCAGCTGGCTAGCCAGCTGAATTAACTAGTTGACTTAACCTGCTAGCCAGCTGGCTATCCAGCTGACTCAACTAGCTGACTTAACTAGTTAGCCAGCTGGCTAGCCACCTGATGTAACTAGCTCTCTACCTATCTAACCAGCTAGCGAGTCAGCTGATATAACCAGCTGAATGAAGTAGCTAGACAGCTGGCTAGCCAACTGACATAACTAGCTCTCTACCTAGCTGGCCAGCTGGCTAGCCAGCTGACTTAACTAGCTGACTTAAACAGCTGGCCTGCTTGCTTGTCTTCTGAATTAACTAGCTTGCTATATAGCTAGCTACCTGCCTAGCCAGCTGTCTTAATTAGGTTTCTTAACTAGCTGGCCAGTTGTCTAGCCAGCTGACTTAAGTACAAAGCTACCTAGCTAGCCAGCTGGATAGCCAGCTGATGTATCTAGGTCACTTAACTATCTAGCCAGTGGGCAAGACAGCTGACTTATCTATCTACCTACATAGCTAGCTAGCTGTCTAGCCAGCTGACTTAACTAGGTGACATAGGTAGTTAGCCAGCTGGCTTACAGGCTGACCTAACTGCCTACCTACCTAGCTAGCCAGCTGGATAGCTAGCTGACTTAAATAACTAGCTACCTACATAGCTCTCTGGCTTATCAGCTGACTTAACTTCACAGCTACCTAGCTAAACTGCTGGTGAGTGAGTTTACTTAACTAAGTTATTTAACTATCTAGCTAACTGGCCTGCCACTGACTTAGCTAGCTAACTGCCCAGCTATGCAGCTGGCTTGCCAGCTGACTTAACTCATTGTCTTAACTAGCTAGCAAGCTGACTTAACTAACTCAATTAACCAGCTATCTACCTCGCTAATCAGCTGGCTTAACTAGCTGGCCTAAAAAGCCAGCTACATAGCTAGCTATCTAGACAGTCAGCAGACTTAACTGGCTGACTTATCTTGCAACTAGCTGACATAACTAGGTGACATATACTAGCTTCCTAGATAGCCAGCTGACTTAACTAGCTTAAATACTTTGGTAGCCAGAAGCCTAGCCATCTGATTTAACTAGCTTTTTAACTAGCTAACCAACTGGATAGTCAACTGAATTAACGAGCTGACTTCACTAGCTGGCTACCTGAATAGCCAACTGGCTACCCAACTGACTTACCTAGCGACTTAAACTAGCAAGCAGGCTAGCTAGCTCACTTAAGTAGCTAGCTACCCACCTAGCGAGCAGGTAAGCCAACTGACTTAACTAGCAGACTTGAACAGCAAGCTAGCTTGCTAGCAAACTGACTTATATAGCTAGCTAATTATCTAGCCAGCTGGCTAGACAACTGAATAAACTAGCTGAATTAACCAGCTTGCAGGTTGGCTAGCCAGATGACTACACTCGCTGACATCACTAGCTAGCCACGTAGCTATCTAGCTGACTTAACTAGCTTGCTACCTACCTTGCCAGTTGGCTAGCCAGTTCTCTCAAGTAGCTGACTTAACTAGCTTGCTACCTACCTTGTCAGTTGGCTAGCCAGTTCTCTCAAGTAGCTGAATTAACCAGCTAGCCAGCTGGCTAGCCAACTGACTTAGCTAGCTTGCTACCTAGCTAACCAGCTGTATAGCCTGCTGACTTAACTAGCTGAGTTAACTAGCTAGCTACCTAGGTGTCCAGCTGACTTAAATAGTTAGCTAACTAACTAGCTACCTAACTAGCTAGCTGACAAATTTTTAGCTAACCGTCTAGCTACCTAGCTTACAAGCTGACTTAAATAGTTAGATGCTTAGCTAGCTAGCTGACTTAACCAACTAGCTAACTAGTAACCATACTCTTTATCTAACGTGCTAGCTAGCTGACTTAATCATCTGACTTTACTCGCTAGCTAAAGAGTTAGCTAGGTGACTCAACCAGCTGACTTAACTCGTTAGCTAACTAGCTAGCTAACCTACTTAACTAACTGACTCAACCTGTTTGCTACCTAGCTAACTAGCTGTCTCCACCAGCTGACTTAACCTGGTAGTTAACTAGATAACTACCTGACTTAACCTTTTGACTTAACCCATTAGCTATAAAACTAACTGTCTGTCTTAAACAGCTGACTAAATTAGAATGCTGACTTAACTAGATAGCTAGCTGACTTAACTTAGCTGGCTGACTTAACTAGATAGCTAGTTGACTTAACTACCTGAATAAAACATTTATCTATTTAACTAGCTGACAACCAGCTGATTTAATAATTATCTAAATAGTTTGATAGTAGACTTAAGTAGTTGACTTAAATAGTTAGCTAATTAGTGAGCTAGCTAACTTAGCTAGATGAGTTAGCTAGCTAGTCAGTTAGCTAGCTGACTTAGCTTACTGATTAGCTTTCTAACGAGATAGCTAACTGACTTAATGAGTTGGATAATGAGTTAGATAACTGTTTTATCTGGTTGGTAAACGAGTTAACTAGCTGACTTAGTTGGTTAACGAGTTAGCTAGGTGACTTAATTTGTTGGCTGACAAGTCAGACGACTACTTAGCAGTTTAACATGTTAGCTGACTACTCAGTCGACTTGTTAACTGTCTTCAATATTCTGCTGAGTAGTCAGCCAAGTAGTCAATTGGGTTAGCTAGTTGATGGACGAGTTGACACACTAGATAGCAAGGTTAACAAGTTGCATGGTGGTTTATTCGCATAAATAGTCGGCCAAATATTTGGCCGACTAATTAGCTGAACTAACAAGTCGGACGACTATTTAGTTGAGATAACTTGTCGCTTGACAAGATGGTCGTCTTGTTGACCAATTGGTTAGCTGACTTAACTAGTCGGTTGGCGAGTGAGATGACAGGTGAACTGATGTAGCTAGATGGATGACAAGTGAGCAGACTGGTCAGGTGACTTTACTAGTTGGCCAGCGAGTAAGTCGAATGGTAAGCTGACTTATCTGTAGGACAGTGAGTGAACTGATGGGTCAGCTACCTTTTGTCAGCTGGTGAGGTGCCAGCAGGTCAGAAGACTTAACTAGTCAGGCCACAAGTGAGCTGACAGGTGAACAAACTTAATTAGTTCGCCAGAGAGTGAGCCGACAGGTGAGCTACCTTAACTAGTTAGCCAGCAAGCGAGCCAATTGGTGAGCCTACTTCACTAGTCAGCTGGAGAGCAAATCGACTAGTTAGCTGTCCTGTTGGCCTGTGAGCAAGTTGACAAGTTAGTTGACCTGTAGCCTGGTGAGTGACCTGACTAGTTTGCTGATGGGTTGGCAGGTGAGCAAGCCGAATAGTTAACTGACCTGATGGAAAGTGAGCAAGTCCAATAGTTAGCTGACTAGCTAGTTGAGTTGCTAGCCAACTAGTTAGTTAAGTAACTAGCTGATTTCCCAGCTGACTTAGCTAGATATATGATTAGCTAGCTGATCATCTAGCTGACACAACTAGCTAGCAAACAAGCTGTATAGCTGTCTAGCTAGCTGGCTTAACTAGCTAGCTAACTGGCTAGTTAGCTGTCTATCTGACTTAACTATCTAGCTAGAAGACTAGCTAGCTGACTTAACTAGCTAGCTGACAAGCAACCAGAGGAGCTCGATGACTTAACTAGCTATCTGAATAGTTAGCTGACTTGCTAGCTGACTTAACTAGCTAACTGGTTGGCTGGCTGACTTAACTAACTGACTAGCTTGTTGGCTGGCTAGTTGGTTAGCCAGCTGACAACTAGTTAGCTACCTGGTTGGTTAGACAGCTAGCCAGATATCTTAACTAGCTAACTACCTGTCTGACTAGGTGTCTAGGGAACCAGCTTGTTAGCTATTGGGCTGGCCAGCTGTCTAGGCAGCCAGTTTATATAGCCAGCTGACTGACTGGAGAGTCGGAGAGCCAGCCGGCTTCACTAGCCAGTCACCCTGTTGATCAGCTGGCTAGCCAGCCTGCTTAATTAGCCGGCCACCTACATGACCAGCCTGCTAACCAGCCGTCTTAACTTACAAGCCACCTAGCTAACCAGCTGGCGAACCAGCTGACTTAACTAGCTGACTTAACTAAATAGCCACCCAGCTAACTAGCTGGCTTAACTAGCTAGACACCTAGCTAGCCAGCCAGCTAGCCAGCTCACTTAACTCACATACTTAACTAGCTAGGAAGCCGGGTAACCAGCTGACTTAATTAGCTAGCTACCTACCAAGCCAGGTGGCTAGCCAGCTGACTTACCTTGCTGACATAACTAGCTAGGCAGCTGGGTAGCCAGCTGACTTAATAAGCTAGCTACCTACCAAGCCAGGTGGCTAGCCAGCTGACTTACCTAGTTGATGTAACCAGCTAGACAACTGGCTAGTCAGCTGACTTAACTAGCTAGCTACATAGATAGCCAGATCGCTAGCCACTTGAATTAGCTAGCTGACTTAACCATTCAGCCAGCTGGCTAGCCAGTTGACTCAACTACATGACTTAACTTGTTAGCCAGCTGGCTAGCCAGTTGACTTAACTAGCTGAAATCACTAGCTAGTCAGGTGGCTAGCCAGATGACACAAGTAGTTACTACATATGTATACCGCAGGCTTGTCAGCTGGTTTAACTACCTAGCTACCTATCTAACCAGGTGGCTAACGAGGTGACAACTAGGTGACATATCCAGCTAGCCAGCCTGATAGCCAGGTGACTTAACTAGCTAGATACCCAGCTAGGCAGATGGCTAGACAGGTGACTGAACTAACTGACTTAACTATTTAGCCAGTTGACTTAACTCGCTGACTTAACTAGCTAGCTACCTAAATAGCCAGCTGACATTACTAGTGAAATAATTAACTTGCTACGTAGCTCACTATCTAGCTAGCTAGCCGACTTAACTAGATGAGTTAACTAGCTAGCTAGCTGACAAAACCAGCTGAGTTAACTAGCTAGCTACCTAGCTATCCAACTGACTTAACCAGCTGAAATAAATAGCTAGCTAGCTGTCTAGCCATCTTACTTGACTAGCTTTTTAACAAGCTAGTGAGCTGGCTAGCCAACTGACTTAAGGTGACTTAACTACCTAGTCAGTTGTTTTTCAGATGACTTGACTAGTTGCTTAATGAGCTAGACAGCTGACCATCCAGGTGACTAAACTAGCTGACTTATCTAGTTAAACAGCTGGCTAGCCAGCTGACTTAAATAGCTCTCTACCTCTCTTGCCATCTGGATAGCCAGATGACTTAACTAGCTGACTAAATATGCTAGCCAGTTGGTCATTACATAGATAGCCAGCTGGCAAGCCAGCTGACTAAACTAGATGTCTTACCTAGCTGGCCTTGTTTCTAGCCAGTTGAATTAACTAGCTTGCTACCTAGTTAGCCAGCTGGCTATCCAGGTGAATTAACTAGGTGTCTTATCTAGCTAGCCAGCTCTGTAGTCAGCTGACTTAACTAGGTGACTAAATTAGCTAGTCAACTGACTAGGCAGCTGACATAACTAGCTAACTACCTAACTAGCAAACTGACTAGCCAGCTGACTTAAATAACTGACTTAACTAG
>NW_007250356.1:0-5936 GCF_000164805.1 Carlito syrichta
TGCCACCATGGACTTCAACTGCTGGGCTCAGGCAATCTCCCACTCGGCCCCCCGAGTGACTGGAACCACAGACCAGCGTCACCATGCCTGTCTAATATTTGGATTTATTTTTGATGACTGAGACGAGATCTTGTCCCGTGTCCTGGGCTGGTGTTGAACACACAGACGCAGACTCTATACTCACCTGGGCCTCTGTAGGCCCGGGGTGCCAGGCTGAGTGCCTGAGCCCTGCCTGTGATTGTGGTGGTGGTGGAGGTTCGTATTATTATTCTGAGTACGTATCCCTCTCTGTTGCCCAGCCCCAAACTCAGGGGCCAGACTAATCAGCACAGCCTAAACCAGCTGGGCTCTGGCTATCCTCCCACCACAGCCTCCCAAGAGGCCAGAAAGACAGGCCTGCACCACCACGCTCTGCTCATTTTTTTGGCTTCTTGTAGAGACAAGGTCTTGCCAAGGTGCCCGGGTAGGTCCCGAACCATGAGTCTCAGACCATCCTCTCGCCTCACCCTCCCACAACACCAGGATGACAGGTGTGAGTCCTCCAACCCAGCCTCCAAACCCCTCTCAGGGCTACACTGCAAGGCCCGCTCCCTTCTGATTAACAAGTGTTGGGAGCCAGCCTCAGAGGCCTTCAGTTTGACAAGGTCTGAAAGGCTGAAGACCGCAGGTGGCAGGACAACTCTGGGCAGCTATTGGCCCTGTTTCTTCTACTCATCTTGTTATGTTCACTGTTGGTATCTAAAGAGTTGGGAGATGAACAAAAACTCGTAATCCAATAAAAGAATCTATAAGATGAAACAAGTAATTAGTGATATGGAAATTTTTCTACCGAGATATAACCCTCCACTTGCGTTTCTCTGTCTCCATCCTTTTGGTGCTTGAACACGCAACAATGAATAAAAACTGCGGGTGGCACTCTCCTACCCCTGGGAGCCTTGGGTTGAATGTGCATCAGGCCTCTCCTTTTCCTCTCAGGGGACTACAGACGCAAATTATAAACATCATGTCTGGCATCATAATAGGATTATTAGTTTTAGTTTTTTAAGTTGGTTGCTCTTTAGGACCTTTGCAGATGTTGTTTTAATTTTGCTTATTTTGAAGTATTATATAGGTATTTTTAGCACAACGAAAAATGTTATTGTGATGATTGTGAGTGTTTTAATTTTAGGTGTGTGGCCATTTATGCAAGAAAACAGATGGATGACCCTATAATTTGCAATATACACAAACTTTTTGCATTTTAGTGTACATTATTAATATAGAAAGGTTGAAATAGTAGAAAAGGTTTTGCAATTTTATTAAGAAAAAATAAAATGTTAGGAAAAACATAAGTTAGGCAATAAGTTGTTAAAAGTTTAGATGGTTAGGGTTAATAGAGAAAACACATTGTGTTAAATTACATGCTTTAAAGATTATTAGTGCATACATTGTTACAAATTTGAAGAAAGACAGACAGCATTTCCTCACAGTTAGATCAATGATCAAAACAAAATAAATACGTCTGGGTTTGAGAGCCAAACTATATGTAACTAAAAGTATAAAAAGAACTTGAAAATAAAAATAAATCAGCATCTGTCTTGCATAACAGCAGAGTCAGTGTCCATGTTTTTTTCTATGTCAATGCCGTTCCTCCCTCAGGAAACCCTGACCTGCTGGAACTGGACTCTGGCAGGTGGCGCACGAACAGGAACCTGAAAGGTAAGGCTTACTTTAATCAGAATGGATAGGACTTTACCTAGGTTACTGCAGACCCCTTCTGTAGAGACAGACTGAGCGAGGAAGGGTAAGCAGTTTTAGAGCCAAGATATGATCATTGGCCAGAAGGAATCTAAAGAAAGATAATTGTTTATAAGTATTTGGATGCATATCCTTTCTAAAAGAGGAATTAAACTTTCCTCTACACGATTATCTTGTTTTCTCCATTTTGTGAAAGAACAGTGCCTCTGGATCCCTGAAGAAGGCATCGTTAATTTAGAAACATGGACAAAGGTTGGGGAACATCTGAAACTGTATTGCACCCTCCATGGTCTGGAATGAGTGCCTGTAAATTCTTTTGAATTATGGAATATAATTAGAGATGTCGTAGATCCACAACAAAAGGTTGAAAAAAATGCCCATTAATGTAAAAGAGGAACCAGGTGAAAGAACTCCCTTACTAACCCCTGTTCCCTCCCAGGCATATTAGCCACTGCCCCTGTTGATGATGATCCTCTACCCCCTGAGGATTAGGAAAACTTAAAATAAGAAACAGGTAGGTCCCATAAAGAAAAAATCCAGAAAATTTAATTTAAATTTGACCCTTGATGCCAAAAGACCTACAGTAAGTCATTTCAGGAGGGGAGGGATTGTGATTGTGACCCTCCAGATTAAAGAGTAGAAAATTGAATTCCTATATTGATTCCTGTTATATAAAAGAGCTGTTTCCTCATATTAAAACAGCCACCATTCCTGTTAATAAGACAACAATTCTTGATTTACTTATACAATAACAGCAACTATTAATTGTTAGGAACCAACCATTTATCATAGGTCATATTAGATTTCATTCATGACTCCCTGAACCTCTACATAAAGGTAATCAATTAGCAGATGCCCTAACAAAAGTGGTCATGTGCCTCTCCTTGTAGATTCGTTAGTCAGTCAAGCTCAGCAATCACATAAAATTCATCACCAAACGCTGCATCTTTAAGAGACCAGTTTACATTCCAAAGGAATGACTAGACAATTATAAAAAAATTACATCGTGTCCTACTACTAATAGCCCCCTCCCCTCAGGAATTAATCCCCATGA
The DNA here is from genome assembly GCF_000164805.1 of Carlito syrichta. Lineage (NCBI taxonomy): Eukaryota > Metazoa > Chordata > Mammalia > Primates > Tarsiidae > Carlito > Carlito syrichta. Next base: position 2,792 of record NW_007250356.1, read on the forward strand.
ATTAAAACCCAATCTTTTGTGGCAAATGGATGTTATTCATTTCCAAGGTTTCGGAAAATTGTCATTTCTACATGTGACAGAGGATACATTTCCCCATGTAATTTTAGCCTCTCCCAGAACTGTGGAAGCCTATAAAGATGTAGTCCAACATATATTCTTTTGTTTTCACAGCAGGGTATTTCTAAACAATTAAAAACTGATAATACACCTACTTATGCATCCAAAGCTTTTCAGTCATTTTGTACACAGTTTGGCATTTCTCATTCTACAGAATTCCATATAATCCTCATGGTCAAGCTAAGTTGAGAGAGCCCATCAAACACTAAAAAATCAAATAATTAAATTGCAGGAAGGGAAATTCACATATAGTTCTCCCCATCATATTGTAAATCATGCCATGTTTTAATTAATCACCTCGATTTGGACTCTCAAGTACATTCACCTATGATAAGACATTGGAGTCCTGAGAATACTGTTAAACCAAAGGTAAAATGGAAAGATCTTACAGGTCAATGGTAGGGGCCCGATGCTGCTTCAACATGCGGAAGAGGAGATGCTTGTATTTTCCCCAGGAATTAACCTCACCTTTTTGGGCACAGGATCGTCTAATTAGACATGCCCAGTCCCCCACCCCCATCAAGGTAAAGCCAGACGAGACATAAATCACACCATCTGTCTGAGTAGGATGCAGATCATGAAGAAAAAGTGTTGGTGCCAAAGCTGAAACCTCTCACCATTCAACAACCACTTCCACTTCCACCAATTCGACCAAAGACATCTCATCGTTCGTCATCTTCCACTCATCATCTCTGACGTTACTGTCAAGCTGTTTTGACTAGACAGTGCAGACTGCCCACATGGGGCCAAATCAAGGCTCTCACCCATGATGCCAAGAATCCGGTTCACTCTCAAAACAGTTCTCTCAATCCCTCTATTGTTTTTGTTGCTATGCTGGCAATTATAGTGTGCCAGGAGGGTTGTATTTATTCGGAAAAATCTCATTGTATCCCAAACCTTCAGTGTTCAAGCCCGTTACATGGGATGCTGAGATTATTTCTGTTTTTACTAATCATTCCTCTTTATTAGGAGGTCCCACTCTTTTTTCATCACATGTCAAAACTGTTATGAATCATAATTTTTTTTTCATGTTGTTCTAGTTTTCCTCCAATACGTTTTCACTTACCTCAAAAATCAGAACGCTCCCTTGATATTTTGGGTTGTTTAAACTACCATACAAAAGCTATGGTAACTGATAGCCCATCTTACCTTCCCAGAAAGGCAAATGATGAGATAATAGGTTACTTAAATTATTGATGCTTGGGATCTCTGACCTTATATTATCAACCAGGGCTCAGGAGGATCACCTGGGCCTTGCAGGTCGAGGCCCTGGGAGCCAAAATCATGTTGCTGTGCCCCAGCCCTGCCAACGGAGAGTACGATGACAAAAATGAAGCCTCCCATGAGCATCACAATGGGCATGCACTGCTCCCCAGGGAAAGGTCTGCTCGGGCAGGGGACAATGGAGTGATCGGGCAAGAAAGGGCCCCTTCCCCACCCTAATGTGGCAGAACGGGTGACCATAACCTGGGCTGTACATGGTGTTGCCTGACCACCTTGATCGCTCTGTGCCCAATGGTCACCTTAACTCGGGTTCGTCTGTTCTGTGAGCTCACATTTGTCTTTGCCTAGGGCCACGAGTGTGGAGGGTGGAGGCAGACCTTCTGGTGGAGGCCGTGGTGGCTGAGAGTGGCCACCTTTGAAACATCCTGTGAACAAGTGGGAAAGTGCATTTCTCTCTCCTATCCCTGAGGGTGACATCTTGTGCTGGGTGGCAGGGGTGGTGGTTGTGGTGTTTATTATTAGGAGTCAGAATCCCAGTCTGTCGCCCATGCCAGAGTGCAGGGTCATGCTCACAGACACCGCAGACTCCACCTGCGGGGCTTATGCGATCCTCCCTCCTCAGCCCCCCAAGTAGCTGGAACCACAGGCCTGTGCCACCATGTCCACCTAATGTTTGTATGTATTTATTATGGCCAAGTAGAGGTCTCACCCCATGTCCCAGGCTGGTGTCAATCCCACAGGCTCACGCCATCCACATGCCTGGAGCTTTGAAGGGTCAGGTTGCCAGGCTGAGCCCCTGAGACTGGCCTGTTTGTGGTGGTGTTCGTGGTTGGTATTATTAATCTGAGTCAGAGTCCCCCTGTTGCCTGACCTGGAGGACAGGCAACCACTCGCAACCACAGCAGCCTCCACCAGCTGTGCTTGGGCAATCCTCCCACCACAGTGTCCCGAGTGACCAGAATGAAAAGCATGCATCACCAAGCTTGGCTCATTTTTTTGGCTACTTTTATAGTCACGGTCTGGAAACGGTGCCTGGCTGGTCTCCAACCCAGGGTCTCAGGACATCCTCTCACCTCAACTCCCAGAGTGCTGAGAGGACAGAAATGAGTACCCACACCAGGCCTCCACACCACTCGCAGGACCCCACCGAAAGGTCCGCTATCTTCTGGTGACATGGGACCCCATAGAGGGTGTCTGGAATCGCCCATTGTACCCTCCCCATGAGGAGCAGCTGGAGCATTGGTGTGTTTTCACTGGGGCACCCACCTCTCCTCCTGACTTGTTCCCCAGGGTGGAACTGCTAGTTCCTCTAAAGAGGCACTACAGGGAAAGGGAGGGCATGACTTTCAATCCTTCAGGAGAGTAGTGTTGACCAGGCGACTCATACCTGTCTCCTCGGCACTCTTGAAGGCCAAGACGGGAAGATGGCCAGAGCCGGGAGCTCCAGACCAGGCTGGAAACCATGGCAAACCCCCACCTCGACCCCAATCAAAACCCAGAAAACCTTGGTTGAAGGCATACCTTAGTGGGAGGATCTTCTCTGGCCCAGAGTTCAAGACCAGGCAGGAGACCAGTATGACAATCAAATGGAAATTCTTTGATTGCAGGAGTTTGGGAGGCCCAGGCTGAGTGGATAGCTCAAGTTGGGTGGTTTGAAAGCAGTTTGGGTAACCTAGTGAGAAAGAAAAACAAAGAAAGGAAGAAAGAAAAAAGGAAGAAAGAAAGAAAGAAAGATGGATGAAAGGAAAGAAAGAGAGAGAGAGAGAGAGAGAAAGAAAGAAAGAAAGAAAGAAAGAAAGAAAGA
>NW_007250357.1:0-1989 GCF_000164805.1 Carlito syrichta
AAAAAAAGAATCTTTGTTGTACGAGTCCTCAATCCAAAAAATTCCAGGGTGTCTGCTGTGGCAAAAAGAAGAAACAGGGCTTCGCGCTTCCAAATATTCGGAGGAATTTACCATGTGGATATTACGAATCGCTCATTCAGGACTCCAGCAACATTTTGGTCTTCTTGAAAGTTGTAAACGGGTATTGGGCACTTCAAGTCCGTTAGGAACTTTGGAACAACTAAGGCCTGATTTCAGGACAAAAGGAATCTTCTTGCCATATGTGGATGTAACTATGGTCTTAAGGTGAACACTGTAATCCTTTCCCTTCCTTTTCAATTTTAATTTTGAGAGGGGACAAGGGTTTTGCAGTTGCTAAATATTTAGTACGTATTTTTAAAGGTAACCAGGAATCATGAATTCCACGTCCCTAGGAACCTTCTGGGCATCTGCTTTTTGTATACAGCGTTTGGAATCCACATCAACAGGGAAAATCAGGGCATCTTGTTGAGAACGAAAAGGAAATCCGGTTCTAGGAATTCTCATTAACCGAAAGCTACAGGGCCTCTTGATAAGGTTTAATCAGCAATCAGGGCTTCTGAATCTCTACATTTGTCATAGCTAATTTCTCCGTTGATGCACTAAATCTCTCATTACAGATCCACAGTAACTTTCTTGCCATCATGTTAGTTGTAATCAAGGATCTGACACTACAAACCCTTTTGTGTCCTAGGAACATCTACGACCATAATCATGTTCCCCAGAATTAAACGGTATATTTGCACAAAATCCCTTGATTCAGGTGACCTGAAACTACAGAAAATTATTGTGGGAGGGCTGGTCGGAATTCGGATGTTGGTTTTGAAGATTCCACATTTTAGGGAGGGTCTTGTGAAGGGAAAACAGGAATCTTGCATTCCAGTTCCCAAAGAACATTATGGGAGTCTTTCTCTTGATATCCAAGCAACTGGAATTCTAGTTCATCCCTAAATGTCTCAGTGTCTTGCTGAGAATGAAGCAGGAATTTCAGTAATGGGAGTCCTCATATACAGAACACTACACCACCTGTTGCTACGGAAGAATAAGGAATCTTGGTTACACGAGTACTCCATCCCAAAAACCTACAGAACGTCTTGCTAAGAGATAACCACCAATCAGGTTTTGGGAGTAGGAATCTGGATAATGGGAGTCCTCATATACAGGAAACTGTACTATCTATTTCTAAGGAAGAATAAGAAACCTGGTTTACACGTGTCCTTAATCCCAAATAAAACTTCAGGTGTCTTGCTAAGGGCTAAATAAGAATTTGGGTATTTGAAGCATAATCTCGAGAAATGAAATTCTCATATACAGGCATCTGCACGGACTTTTCCTAAGAAAGAATAAGGTATCTGGGTGACATGTGTTCTCAATCCCCAAAAAAGTACACGGCGTCTTCCTAATGTATAAATATGCATCAGGAGTTCGACGCATGTATCTGCAAAAGTGAGTACTCATATACAGGCAACTGCATGGCTGTTGCTAAAAATAAGGAACCTGGGATATATGAGTCCTCAGTCCTGAAAATCTACTGGGCATCTTGCTGACGGCTAAAGAAGAATCAGGATTCGAGGCATGAATGTGGGTAATAGCAGTTCTCATATACAGGAAACTACATGGCTTCCTGCTGAGAAAAAGAAGAAATCTGTTTTCCACGGTTCCTCTATCAAAAAATCAACATGGCGTCTTATAAGGGCTAAACAAGATTCAGGGTATCGAAAGCGGAATATTGGGAAAGAGAGTCCTCACCTATAGGACAGTACACGGCCTCAAACTAAGAACAAGTAATGAATCTTTGTTGTACGAGTCCTTAATTCAAAACACTCCCAGGGTGTCTGCTATGGCACAAACAAGAAACAGGACTTCAAGCTCCCTAAATGTTTTGGAGGAATTTAACATGTGGATATTACGAATCAGTCATTTCAGGACTCCAGCAACATTCTGGTCCTCTTGAAGTTGTAAACGGGTATC
>NW_007250357.1:2009-2789 GCF_000164805.1 Carlito syrichta
AAGGAATCATAGATTCCACGTCCCTGGGATACATCTGGGCATCTTCATTTTTGTATACAGAGTTTTGGAATACACATAGATAGGGAAAATCAGGGCATCTTGCTGAGAACGGAAAGGGAATGCGGTTCTTGGAGTTCTCAATCGCCGAAATCTACAAGGTCTCTTGATAAGGTTTAATCAGCAATCTGGGTATCTATGTCGCCACATTTTAGTGTGTCTTTTGAAAAAGGAACCAGGAATATTGGGTTCTAATTCCACAAGAACTTCTTGGGAGTGTTTCTTTTGATATCCAAGCAACTGGAATTCTAGTTCATCCCTAAATGTCTCAGTGTCTTGCTGAGAATGAAGCAGGAATTTCAGTAATGGGAGTCCTCATATACAGAACACTACACCACCTGTTGCTACGGAAGAATAAGGAATCTTGGTTACACGAGTACTCCATCCCAAAAACCTACAGAACGTCTTGCTAAGAGATAACCACCAATCAGGTTTTGGGAGTAGGAATCTGGATAATGGGAGTCCTCATATACAGGAAACTGTACTGTCTATTTCTAAGGAAGAATAATAAACCTGGTTTACACGTGTCCTTAATCCCAAATAAAACTTCAGGTGTCTTGCTAAGGGCTAAATAAGAATTTGGGTATTTGAAGCATAATCTCGAGAAATGAAATTCTCATATACAGGCATCTGCACGGACTTTTCCTAAGAAAGAATAAGGTATCTGGGTGACATGTGTTCTCAATCCCCAAAAAAGTACACGGCGTCTTCCTAATGTATAAG
>NW_007250357.1:2979-4494 GCF_000164805.1 Carlito syrichta
GGAGTCATCATACAGATACTACACGTCATATTGCTTAGGAAGTATAAGGAATCTTGTTTATATGAGACCTCAATCCCAAAAACTACAGGCCGTCTTCCTAAGACGTAACCACGAATCAGGTTTTTGAAGTAGGAATCTGGGTAATGGGATTCATTACACACAGGAAACTTCACTGCCTATTGTTATGTAAGAATATGGAATCTGCCTTACTCGTGTCCTCTATCCCAGATAAACTTCAGGTCGTCTTGCTAAGGGCTAAACACGAATCACGGGGTTTTAGCATAAATCTAGGGAAATGGAGGCCTTATATACAGGAAACTACATGACCTTTTGCCAAAAAAGTATAAGGAATCTGGGTTACACGAGTCCTCAATCTCAAAAAACTACAGGGCATCTTGAGAAGGGCTAAAAATGAATCAGGAATGTGAAGCAGGATCTATGTAATAAGAGTCCCAATATACAGGATAATACATGGCCCCTTGCCAAGGAAGAAAAAGAATCGGGGTTATAGCAGTCCTCAGTCATAAAAATCAACAGGCCATCTGCTGTGGGCTAAACAAGAATCAGGGTTTAGAGGCTGCAACATTGGTAATAGCAGTCCTCATATACAGAATCTACATGATTTCTTGCTAAGGACAAATAAGAAACCTGTTTTACCCGGTTCCTTTTTCACAATAACTACCTGACAACTTGCTAAGGGCTAAACAAGAATCAGGGTTTCCAAACAGGGTTCTGGGGAAAGGGAGGCCTCAAATACATGACGTTGCATGGCCCCTCGCTTAGGAAGAATAAGGAATCTGTGATACACTAGTACCCAATCCGAGAAATTCTCAGGGAGTCTTGCTACGGGCTAAACAAGAATCAGGGCTTCAACCTCGTCTCATGTTTGGGAGATATTTGGCTTGTGGGTGTTATGAATCAGTCATTTCAGGACTCCAGCATCATTCTGGTACTCTTGAGAGTTTTAAACGGGTATCTGGTAGTACAAGTCCCTTAGGTTCCTCGGGACAACTACGGCAATATTCCCAGGAAAAAAGGACCTTCTTGTCATATTTGCATGCAACTCTGGTCTTAAGATGAACTTGGTAATCCTAAAATTTCCGATTGTACTTTTATTTGGAGAGGGGCCGAGGGTTTTGCTGTTGTCAAATATTTAGTACGAATTATTAAAATGTAACCAGGAATCATGGATTCCACGTCCCTAAGAAACATCTGGGCATCTGCATTTTTGTATACAGAATTTGGGAATCCACAAAAACAGGGAAAATCAGGGCATCTTGCTGAGAACAGAAAGGGAATCCGGTTCTTGGAGTTCTCAATCGCCTAAATCTACAAGGTTTCTTGATAAGGTTTAATCAGCAATCTGGCTTCTATGTCGCCACATTTTTATTGTGTCTTTTGAAAAGGGAACCAAGAATCTTGGTTCCCAATTACACAAGAAATTTATCGGAGTTTTTCTATAGATATTCAAGCAATGGGAATTCTAGGTCACCCCGAAATGTCTCGGTGTGTTGC
>NW_007250357.1:4960-7542 GCF_000164805.1 Carlito syrichta
AGGCATCTGCACGGACTTTCCTAAAAAAGAATAAGAAATCTGTGTGACATGTGTTCTCAATCCCCAAAAAACTACACGGTGTCTTCCTAAGGTCTAAACAACCATAATGGTTTTGATGCATATCTGCGAAAGGGAGTACTCATATACTGGCAACTGCACGACTGTTGCTGAAAATAAAGAATCTGCTTATACGATTCCTCAGTCCTGAAAATCTACACGGCATTTTGCTGACAGCTAAAGTAGAATCAGGTATTCGAGGCATGAATGTGGGTAATAGCAGTCCTCATATACAGGAAACTACATGACCTCTTGCTAAGAAAAAATGAGAAACCTGTTTTCCACGGTTCCTCTATCAAAAAATCTACATGGCATCTTACTAAGGGCTAATCAAGAATCAGGGTTTGAAACAGGAATGTAGGTAAAGAGAGTTCTCACGTACAAGACACTACACGGCCTCCAACTAAGTATGAATAAATAATCTTTGTGGTACGCGTACCCAATCTAAGAAATTCCCAGGGTGTATGCTATGGCACAAACAAGAAACAGGGCTTAGAATTCCCCAAATGTTTCGGAGCAATTAAGCGTGCGGATATTACGAATCAGTCATTTCAGGACTCCAGCAACATTCTGCTCCTCTTGAAAGTTGTAAACGTGTATCGGGCACTCCAACTTCGTTAGGTTCCTCAGAACAATTAAGGCCACATTTCAGGACAAAAGGAATCTTCTTGCCATATGTGGATGTAACTCTGGTCTTAAGGTGAATCCTGTAATTCTTCCCCTTCCGATTCTCTTTTTATTTTGAGAGGGGACAAAGGTTTTGCAGTTGCTAAATGTTTAGTATGTATTTTTATATGTAACCAGGAATCATGGATTCTACGTTTCTAGGAACCTTCTGGGCATCCCTCTTTTTGTATACAGAGTTTGGAGTCCACATTGGCAGGGAAAATCAGGGCATATTTCTGAGAACGAAAAGCAAATCTGGTTCTAGGAGTTCTCATTAACTGGAATCCACAGGGCCTCCTGATAAGGTTTAATGATCAATCTGGGCTTCGGGGTCCCTATATTTTTCAGAACTACTTTCTCCGTGAATACACTAAATCTGTCATTACAGATGCACAGGAACTTTCTTGTCATCTTGTTAGTTGTAATCAAGGATCTGGCCCTAAAAATCCTTTTGTGGAAAAGGAGAAGCGAGAGCGAGCGAACGACTCAGTCCCACGACGGCCGGGGCAGGGGCGCTGCTGCTGCGGGGGCCAGGCGGCAGCCCACACCCTGCACCAGCCTTGCGGAATAAAAACAAGAAGGAGAAAGAATCACCAAAAGCAGGAAAAAGTGGGAAAAGTTCAAAAGAAGGACAAGACGCAGTGGAACCAACAGGACCAAGACTGAAAATTGCTGAATAGACAGACTGTAAAGCAGAGGGAAAAGTGAACAAAACCAGAAGACCCTCATAAGGAAGAACAGGTCATTGCAGAAGAGAAATAAAAGCAACCCCACCTTCCCTCAAAAACAGAATTGAAGAGGGGGAGGGAAAGGGGTAAAGGGAGAAAAATCTACAGAAATGAAGAAAAACCAAAAGAAGAGTATGGGTCTCTCCCAGACGCCTGGGAGAGCAGACACTGAGAAAATTGACTTTGGAATACAAACAATGAAAAGTCCCCAGAATGAAGGGTCTCAAAATGCAAATGTAGATATCAAAACAATAATGGAGAGAATAAAAAGAATTGAGGAGACACAAGAAGAAACTAGGAAGGAGCTGATATCTGAGATAACAGTAATAAAGAATACTGTGAATGAAATAAATAACAAATTGATAAGCAAGGAAGCAGAATTACCCAAGCAGAAGAAAGAATCTCAGAGCTTGAGGACCAAAATTTAGAAATAACCCACACTATTAAAAACACAGAAAATAAGATAAAAAAGACAGAACAAAACCTTCAAGAGATGAGTGACTACCTCAAGAGGCCTAACCTAAGAATAATCGGACTCCCTGAGGCAGAAAGAGAAACAGAGACCACATTGGAACAAACTTTCCACGAGATCATTCTAGAAAATTTCCCTTATGTAATCAGTGATACAAAAATTCAAACACAAGAGATTCAGAGAACCCCCGCAAGACAACAAATGAGAAGACCAACTCCTAGACACATAATAATTCGCCTAAATAAAGTAGGCACAAAAGAAAAAATCCTAAATGCAGCAAGAGAAAAAGGCCAGATCACCCACCATGGAAGACCAATCAGAATAACAGCAGATTTATCTGCAGAAACCCTGCAGGCTAGGAGAGCTTGGAGCCCTATCTTCAAAGTCCTAAAGGATAAACAATTTCAACCAAGAATAACCTACCCAGCCAAGCTAAGCTTCATCAGTGAGGGAGAATTAAAATCTTTCCCAGATATCCAATCCCTAAGAACTTATGCAGCCACAAAACCATCTCTACATGAAACACTTAAGAAAGTACTAAACACAGAAGAAAAGGAAAAAAGACAACGTTCTTCACAAGAGTACAGGGAAAAGATAAAATATACACGAACCAACCCCAAAGCAAAGAAGACAAAAAAAAAAAAAGAAAAACCAAGTGG
>NW_007250358.1:0-817 GCF_000164805.1 Carlito syrichta
CGAATTCATATGGAAACACAAATGTCCAAGAATAGCCAGAACAATCCTCAGCAAAAAAAACAAAGCAGGTGGTATCACACTACCAGACTTCAAACTTTACTATAAGGCTACAATCATCAAAACAGCTTGGTATTGGTTTAGGAACAGGCATATAGATCAATGGAATAGAATTGAGATCCCAGAAGCAAAACCTCAATTTCTCAACCAACTCATCTTTGACAAAGCCTCCACCACCTACCACTGGGGAGAGGAGAACCTATTCAGTAAATGGTGCTGAGAAAACTGGCTGACCACATGCAGAAGATTGAAACAGGACCCCTATCTATCCCCATGCACAAAGGTTAATTCCAAATGGATCAGAGACCTAAATGTAAAACCTCAAACCATAAGAACCTTAGAAAATGAAGGAAAAACCCTCATGGAAATTGGAACTGGCATCCAATTGCTGAACAAAACCCAAAACCCACAGCTCATAAGAGAGAAAATAGATAAGTGGGACCTTATTAAGCTGACAAGCTTCTGCAAAGCCAAAGAAACCATCAAGAGAGCAGTGAGACAGCCTACAGACTGGGAAAAAGTATTTGCCAACTCCAGGTCCGACAAAGGCTTAACATCCTGGATCTACAAGGAACTCAAACGAGCTGAAAAGAAAAAAACAAACAACTCCATTATAAAATGGGCAAAAGATATGAACAGACACTTCACAAAGGAAGACATCCGAGCAGCCAACAAACACATGAAGAAATGTTCAACCTCACTAATCATCAGGGAGATGAAAATCAAAACCACACTGAGATACCACCTAACCCCAGTCAGA
>NW_007250358.1:925-12547 GCF_000164805.1 Carlito syrichta
AACAACGGTGGGGGGAGGGAGATGGGATTAACAGTAGCAAATATCTGTCTGGGAATGGGGAAACACCCCATATCAACAGGGTGCCTGAATGAAACGCAATTGTATACCTAACCCTTAACTGTACCCCACAACTTCACAATAAAAAAAAAAAGAAACCTAATGTCAACTAAAATTAAGACTGTTGAGGCCGATAATTTCTTAAAGGTTATGGAAATCCAAATGTGATGATTAAACAAAGAAGACTCTTCAACAAAGTGTGAATTTTCCAATGTCTGGTATAAGTTGGAGGGATTTTATAAGAAGATTAAGAGAAGAGAGAGGAACTCCTCACATAGGAGTATAGGAGTTGTCCTTTTTCATTGGAAGATACAACAGAGAGGTGACAACCATTGGCTACAGAAGACAACACACAAGTTAAAATATTTTACCCACAAGACAATCAGTATAATTTCATGATTCAGAAACAAATACTTCCTTTTCTTTTCTTTTGAGTTGGAGTCTCACCTACTGGGGTCAGGCCATCCTTCAGCCTCAGCCTTCTAAGTAGCTGGAACTACAGGCACATGCCACTATGCCTGGTCAATTTTTTAATTTATTGTAGAGATGAGGTCTCATCAATTTGCCCAGATTGGTCTTGAACCCGTGAGCTCAAGCTATCCTTTCACCTTGGCCTCCCAAAGTGCTGGGATTACAGGCTTGAGCATGCCAGGCAGAAATATTAAATCATAGGTGATGTGTTAAGCAGTACTTCAGTTTGAGAGACTCACCATAAGACGCTACTGAGGCACAGGATGTAAGCCATGAATCATAAGAACTTCTTCAAGTAATACATTTAGAAGCCAGCCAAAGGAAACCTGTAGGTTCTGACAGGCAATGTGCAGCTTTAGGTATTACAAAGGATAACCATGACATTCACATGACACCCAACTAGTGGGGGATGAAAATCCTTTGACCCTTTCTCTCAATAAAACTGAGTTACTTATCTTTGGTGACAAGAAAAGAGAACTGCTTAACAGACAGAGGGAAAAAGACATGCAGAAAAGTGATATTAATTATGAAATGTGCAAGGCAATGGGAATGTTTGTGAGGGTAATGAGGGGAGTAAGAGAAGACAAGGGATTTGAAAGGAAAGGGGGAAAAGTACACAAGTTGTCTTGAAAGAATCATCCTCGGCTACAAGGATTCAAAACAAAAACTACTTTGGTACAATGCTAGATAGATTCACCATCCACTCTCACAGAAAACCCCAACATATTTTCTCGGATCATTTCCAAGCTCCCATTAGAACACTCAATCCCATCCTGCCCATCTCCTGAAACTAACTTCTCTTGGTATTTTTGACCTGATTTCCTCACGAAGCCTTGACTTAAGTAAGTCTTAGTACCAATCACACCCTCAGTGGTGCCACCCTTCCACCTGAATGATAGCATAAAACCCATGTGACTATTAAATAAATGAAGATTTTTATTCTGATTTCAGAGGGATGACACTGCTTTCTTCATAAAACTGTTTTTCTTATAAAATATTTTCATAATATTGATGTGGCCGATGGTCTTTCTACAACAACACTTCCGGGTTTCATTTTTTTCTGTCTAATGACAGGAAAAGATAAAATCTTTCATGTTACAGACTGAAAAGAGGCCATTTTGGTTATATTAAAACTATCATTCAAAAAACACCTAGAAACTTGCATTAAAAAACTTGCTTTTGTAGAAGAGTTGAACTACACATAAAAGCCACTTGAATTTAAAAGTGCACATTTTTCTTGGTTGGGTGCAGTGGCTTACATCTATAATCCCAGCACTATGGGAGACCAAGGTAAGAGGATTGCCTGAGCCCATTCATTCAAGACCTGCCTGGGCAATTTGGTGAGACCTCATGTCTAAAATCAAGAAAAATTAGCTGGGCATAGTAGCACATGCCTGTAGTTCCAGCTACTTGGAAGGCCGAGGTGGAAGGACCGCCTGAGCCCAGCAGGTCAAGGCAGCAGTGACTGTGAGTGTGCTAATGCACTACAGTCTGGGCAACAGAGTGAATCTCTGACTCAAAAAAAAAAAAAGAGTGCACATTTTTCCTCCCCCTCACTGCCCTCAGAATGCAACACCTCTTTTCCTCCCTATTCTTTCTACAACAGTAATAGATACAGCAACCTGTTAAGAGACTAGTAATTCATAAATATGTAAATTGAGACAACTAAAATTCAACATGTGACAGAAATAAAAATAAAGTGCAGACTTTTTGGTGTGTGCATGTGTGATTGACTTAGTTTCTTTCATTTATTTCTAGTCTAAGATAAGTTGTTATCATTTAAAAATAACTAGTTACATCCATAAGATATTTTTGTAAGTCTCCTCAGAACCCTGAGAACCACTCTCCTTCCCTAATGTCCAATTCAGAGATTCTGTTTCTACACTATGCTTGGCATCACAAATTCCAGGAACTTAAACATAATGGGTTACTGGGTGTGGTAGTGCATGCCTGTAGTTTCAGCTACTTGGAAGGCTGAGGTAGAAGGATCGCCTGAGCCCAGCAGGTGGATGCTGCAGTGGGCATAATCATGCCACTGCACTCCAGCCAGCTTGGGTGACAGAGTGAGACTCCGGCTCAAAAAAAAAAAAAAAGGATCAGGCAGCTAATTAGGATCAAAATGCTCTTAAACAATTGCCCTAGGGCCTGGGCTCAGTGATAGGGCATGACTGAAATCCCAAATTCATGTCTCTTTTGGCCTGATAAATTTTGTATACTGACTGGGCTCAGTGGCTCAGCCTGTAATACCAGCACTTTGGAAGGATGAGGTGTGTGGATTGCCTGAACCTGTGAGTTCAAAACCAGCATGGGAAACTTGGCAAGACCTTATCTCTACAATAAATAAAAAATTAGCCTGGCGTGGTGGTCTACGCCTGTAGCTACAGCTACTTGTAAGGCTGAGGTGGAAGGATCACATGAGCCCAGCGGGTCGACACTGGGGTGCCCGTAAGTGTGCCACTGCACTTCAGAGTGGGTGACGGAGTGAGACCAACTCAAAAAATAATTAGCTGGGTGTGGTAGCATGTGTCTGTGGTTCCAGCTACTTGGAAGGCTGAGGCCAAGGGATTGTTTGAGGCCAGCAGGTGGAGGTTGCGGTGGCAGTGAGCATGTAAGTGTTACAGAGTGAGATTCTGACTAAAAAAAATTGTTTATTTATTCTTATACGTTTAAACTTCAGTCACCTACACAAAGTACTTTCTATTTGATGCATATACCACAGCTCAAAATAGTTTTAGAGCTCATCAGTTTTAATGCCATTTAGTGCTTCTGTCATTTTTTGGTTTCACTTCTTCCACAATGGGAAAATGTTTCCATCTGAGGACTTTTTTCATCAGGGTAACAATAACAAAAACAAAAAGTCACTCAGGACAAGATTGGGTGAATATGGAGAGTGGGTCATGAAAATCATGACATTTTTTGTCAAAAACTGTTGAACACTCAGTATGGTGTGTGCAGGCATGCGGGGCGGCAGCAAAGAGGAAAGTATCAGAGTCCTCTTCATTGTCGTATTCAGCAGTCCTCTTGGAGGGAAATTTATCATAATCGTGCTGTGGGTCTAAAGCATCTTTAATTAAGTTCCATAAGGCAAAAGCATCAGAGGGAACTTTATCAGGACCATGTTTAGTGTAATACAGTTTAAGCTCCTGTCCCACCTTAGACTAGGTGGCTAGATTCATTGTCCCTGCTTCGGGAAACCATGGGCACTGCTCCTGGACAAAATGCAGAAATCGGGCTAAATCAGCAGAAGAGACTTTAGTTCCACGCTTAGAGAGAGTATTCATTAAGATACTGATGAACATTTTATGTTCCTTAGATTCGCTCTGACCCATGATTAGATCACGGCTCTGGCTTCACAAAAACTTTGCTTACCCGTCCTCGCTCTACCTGTCTCTACAGAGGGGTCTGCAGTACCCTGGGTAAGATCCTAGCTGCCCTGAAATGAGAAAAAAAACGTACCTTTCCAGGGCCCCATGTTCGGGCACCAGGTGCGGGTGGCCAGCCCCTGCAGAGAGATTTAGGGGGTCCCTTGGAAGGTGTGGCAGCGTCGGCGATTATTCTGAAGAAATAAAGAGAAAGAAAGAGAAGAGGGGAGAAAGAAAGAGACTGGACTCCTGATCAGGTGACCAGAAGCCGTTTAATGGGTGTAATCTCAGAGCTTTTATCCCCAAACTCTGCAAAGTCATCATCACAGGAAACAAAGGTAGCATGTGCCTTTCACATGAACAGGTCCAGGTGCACAAAGGACACCCCCCACTCTCAAGCAAATGTTCTTTCATACATAAGGAAGGACTTGAGGAAGAACAACCACAAATTGTCTTTTTGTGTCTTATGCTAGCTTAATGTTCCCCAAACCAGTGTGTTATGTGCCCTTAATTGTATTACAACTACATCATCTTGAATTAACATCACTCAATGTCTAAACCCAAAACTACCATAGTGAATTATTAATTTCCACTATAATGTACTAATTCAAACTAGTTTTTATTAAAACAATTGTTGTTATGGTTACACTCTCCTAGTACCAACTGGCCTAATTCAAACTTCACTAGCCCCCCCTAAATCAAACTAAACTAACCACACTTCTTTAACAAAAGGGTTACTTAGTTTTTCTTAATCTATATAAACTATTTTCTTAAAACCTATATCTATAAATTTCTAAAGGTCGCATCAAGAGAACCTGTGACCTGTACTAAGTCTCCTCAATGTGACTCAAAGCCAAACTTAAGTTGTGATAAAGCAAAAGACCAAAGCCGTGGGGAATGGGAACAATAGACTCCTAGGTTAGCTGTGTTCGTTCTAATCTCAGAGTTTTCTGTTAGAGCCAGCTGGAGCTTTTCTTGGTAGTTTGTGCCAAATGGAAAAGGAGGGAGGCAATGGGTCAACAGTTCCTGAACACATCCTAGCGGTCTCGGGGTCTATGGCCCTTCCTGATCCCTAATGCTCAGTGGACCTCCATGGCCGTCTCCCAACACAGGCACACTTGTAAATCACCTGTCATAAAATGGACAAAAACATTGAAAAAAACTCTCCAAAAAAAAAAAAATCACTGAAGCTGAATGCAGCCTCTCACAACAATGCTTACTGGTACACCGATGCAAATAGACTCCTAGAACACTTATCCAGTGGGAGAAGCTGGTCCTAGAAAGGGCCCACCCTCCAAAAGATAATTACAGATTTGAGGGGGTAAGTAATTGAGACTACAGGTACATGCCACCATGCTCGGCTAATTTTTGTTTTCTTTGAGAGAGACAAGGTTTTACTCGTCGCCCATGCTGGTGTTGAACTCCTGGGTTCAAGTGATCCTCTTATCTCAGTCTCTCAAAGTGCTAGGATTCCAGGTGTGAGCCACCACACTTGACCTTGTTTTGGTTCTTATTAGATATATTTGCTTAGTGAATCTTTATCTCGGAGTTGGTGCCCTCTTTTTCATTCTAGGTGGTCCCTTAAGTCCAGGATCACCTCAGCTTTAGTGAATGATCAGCGACGATTATCATGGCCATATGGGAAGGCTGGGTATGGGTTTGTGCCCTAGTTTAGTCTTTCTTGATAGGAAGGTTAGGAAGGTGTGATGGGAAGAACTGTCACTGATATGACTTAGCTTTTCAAAAGAATGGCGCAAGTTTTTTTAAAAATTGTAGAGTAGAAATATTTAAAATGTATGATAATGTTAATGATTTCAGCATTTTTCTAAAAGGGAAAGTGGAAGCACAATGACTTTAATTGAGGGAATGCCACTACCCTCCATAAGGACAGGCATGGGTTGGCGATGCCCCGAGGCTCCTGCTAATATACAGTGTGCATGTCCCCTTCCAGGGCAGGGGGCCCACTCCTTGTGCAATAAAGCACAAGTGAATGGTCAGGAATTGATTCTTCCGGATTCCCTCATTAGGACTGAACAGGGTTTCAGCATTTGGTTAGGACTGAGGATTCCTGAGAAGAACATGCTTTACTCCAGGAGCCCATCATTACTACCCATATCAAATGCTCAGGCCCCGGGTGTGTATGTTCTGTATTAACACAATGAACAGCCACAGAAAAAGCAAGAAGGAAACAGATGCCTAAAGAGAAGTAAAGAACCAGAGGAAACTGATCAGAATGATGAGATTTCATTTGCCTTGAGTTCCTGTGGATGAACCACACTCATCACAGACAACTCAGTACCTCATTGTTTCTTCAGTAACAGGAGATTTCTGAGGCACAAATTGTTAAAACAGATGGATCGATCAGGGAGGACACCAGTTTACTTTGAAGTTCCCTTTATTTTTTACTCTTTCATTACAACAAGGGGTAATTTCCTCAAGTACTATTCAACTCTGATTTCTGCTCTAGAAATTTAGATTCCTATTTCTGAGTCTACAGGACAATGTCCCCAAAGGTCCCACAGACTCCAAATAAACATATTCCCACAGTCCTGGCCCCTGCTGCAACATTTTTCTTATTCCCATTCACACTGAGAAAAATTAACTGAAACAATGATTTCAGTGATCCCTGTAAGATATAACCAAATCCCAGCTCTCAGTTTCCATGTGTCCAGAATGTTTTGATATATCCAGGCCACTAGGCAGCCATGCAACAGCAGCACTGACTAGGCTCTAGGTTGTAATACGCCCTGACGCCACAGTGAGGGCAGGGGTTGACACCAAGCATGATCCTCTTGTACTGCCTTAAACCTCTCAGTATCTTTAGCTCAGCCTGAAGCTGGATGAATCTCCCCCAGTGGAGAGCACCCTAGGCATCATAACCCTCCTGAGAGGCCAGATACAACTCTAGGCTTAACTTGTTCAGTCTTACAGTGTGGTGTAGCAAGTTCTCCAAGGCAGCCCATAGAGATGGGGTTCCCACAGAAGCTGAAAGTCATGAGCTGGGAGTAGCAGCTCAGGGCAGGCAGGATGGTGATGAGTTGAGAGTCTATGCTCCCATATTCATCTTGGTCTAGGTTCTGGAGGTGGGTTGCAACTTTCTCTAGCAGAACTTGGAACAGGTCAGGCTGAAGTGAATCATCACGATGCCCTTCAGGCTCAGCTCCTTTAGCTGAAGGAAACTTGACCACCTGGACAGATATTCCATGTCGGCTTCTGATAGCCAACACTTCATCATTAGGGGGGTCTCCATGGAGTCTCGATTGAGGCACTTGGGGTATGAGCATGAAGTTAGTTCTGGGGGATGGTTCTAGTTAGAAGAGGGTGCAAAGAATAACCTCAAGGTGAGAGACAACCATTGTTTTCAGACTTCACATCATTCTGATCATCTGATTATGGTCAACACCTAGGATGCTGCATGTTGAAGGGTCTGGTCATTTGAGGCAGAGTCTCTTAATCATTAGTGTGTGATTAGGCCAAGTCCACAATTCTAAAACTCCCTTTCCTCATCTGTCAAGCAGAATACCAAATCTCTGGGCCACAGGAACCTAGTAAAGGAAATGCATAACATTGATACCCAGACAAGATCCAGTATCATCATCTAGGACTACCAGGATTCAGGGACTCACTGGCCTACCTATATCACCAGCAAACTATCTGTCACTTTTACAGTTCTTCACTCCTGCTCCCTCACCTTGTAGTCCAGAATTCTCCATTTCCCACATGCTCATTACCATATCTGGAACTCAAAAAAACCTTTTACCAACAGCAAGTTAGGGACAGACCCATTTGTGTTCACTAAGCAGGTGAGGACACAGCACTTATTCTGAAATGTGCAGGTGTGAAATGGGCTTTCCCCTTCAGTGCCTCTTAATGTACCTGTTTCCATCATCTCAACTCAGACACAAGTCCTCAAGAAGAGATCACAAACACACCCTCGCTGGATCTGAATACCTCAATAGTAGCTTCCCAGTATGATGCGCTCTCTGTAGCATTGACCCCACTTGATCCCTCTACCTTTGTTGGGATGGTTATATAATATCTCATTCAGGATAAAGCAGTGAACACAACAATGCATTGATGTTCTAGTGTCTCTACTGTGATATCGCCAGTGGCTGGCACAGAGCAGATGCTGTTTTGTGTTTACTTTAACAAAGAAGGACTTTGCTATGGTCTACAGAGTCAGCTCTTGATCCTTCTTTTTCTGAACAGCAGGTACAAGTGGCCTTCAAGAAAGGGGGCAGAGTCCATATAAAGTGTCTGGAAATAGTCCAGCTTGAAGAAATCAGAGGTGATTAGGGCAGGATGTAAAGACATGCACAATAAAAAAAGGAAACGGATAAATTAGACTTTACTAAAAATTTACACTTTATGATCTTCTGAACATACCATTAAGAAAGAAAAAGACAAGGACACACTGGGACAAAATGTTCACAATACATATATCTAACAAGTATTTGTATCCAGAATATTTATTTAAAAAATTCTTACAACTCAATAAGACCCAAAAGAAATAGTCAAAAGACTTGAAGAGACATTTCATAAACAAAGATATACAAATGTCAAACAAGCACATGAAAAACTGTTCAGCATCATTAGCTGTCAGGGAAATGTAGTTTCTTGTAAAGAGAAACATTAACTTGTTGTTTGACCCAGCAATCCCACTCCCAGGTTTTTAGCCAAGATATATAAAGTGATGTGTCCACACAAATATTTGTATATAATACTCACAGTGGATTTTTTCATAAAGTCACAAACCAGTAATACCCAAAGGTTTCCCTAGAAGTGAATAGATAACATAAAAATAGATAAATCACTATATGGCCTGTCCATACAAATGAATACCACACAATAATAAAAAGGAAGGAACTACCTATACACACAACAAGATCATTTGCAAAAGCAACCATATGTTGCTTATCAAGGGAGATATGTTCTGAGAAATGTGTCCCTAAGTGACTTCATCACTGTTTGTATATTATAACATGTACTTACATAAGCTTGGATGGTATAGCCTACTATATACCTAGGCAGCATTGCATAACCTGTGGCTCCAAGGCATCAACATTGGTAGAGTATGTTACTGTGTCAAATACTATGGGCAAGTGTAACACATAAGTAGCTTGTGTATCTAAACCTAGAAAAGTTACAGTAGAAATAGAGAATAAAAGAAGAAAAAAAGGAACTCCTGTCCAGGACATTTACCATGAATGGAGCCTGCAGGACTGGAAGTTGCTCTGGGGGAGTCAGTGAGTCAGGGGTGAGTGAATGCAAAGGTCTAGAACTTTATTGGACACTGCTGCAGACTTTATGAACACTGTATATTTATGCTACTCTAAGTTTATTTTTAAAATTTATTTCAATAATAAATTAATCTTAGCCTACTTGGATGGCCATTGCCATATGTGCATTGGTATGGACTACCAAGTCCTTATGTGGGGCATGACTGTATTATGCTGAGTCAAAGAAACCAGTTACAAAACATAATATACTGTATGATCTCACTTTTATTTCATTCTAGAAAAAGGTCTAATCAGATGTGGGAGACTGAAATGACCCTCCTCAGTTTTTTCATTAAATCACCCATGGAAACCCAGAGATCAGGAGAGTGAAGCAGCACTTTTAATCTTGTTCTTGCAAAAATGGGAGTCTCTCGGGTGAGCAGGCACACCGAGTCAGTCATAGCCGGTGTATTTATGCCCTAAATGCAAGTCCTTCCCCTGGTTCCCCATTATCTGAGTACTTCAGAGATTACATCACTTTCCCTGACATCGACTAAGCAATAATTTTGTACAAATAAGGTAAAACACAAGCAGTTTCTACACAAGTAATGTACAATACATTCTCTGGATTCTGATTGGGTCTCAATGCCCACCAAAGGAAGCCTGCCAAAAGAGAAAGCCCAATAAGAAAGGAAGAAGAAACAGGAAGTGATGTAACATTGCCATTTTGAAAATGATTCACCATTTTGTTCTTTTTGTTAATAATCAATATTTTTTATTATGATATTTTGGGGTACAGTTAAGGGTTAGGTATACAAATACGTTTCGTTCAGGCACCCTTGTTGATAACAGGTGTTTCCCCATCCCCAGACAGATATTTACTACCGTTAATCCCATCTCCCTCCTCCCCCATGGTTTCCCACTACTGTCAGTCATTTTCTTATAGTATTACATTGGATGTTCAAGGTCCACTATATGAGTGAGAACATGTGATACTCGATCTTTGTTTCTGTGAGAGGTCCCTCAGTATTATAGATTCTAGTTCCCTCCAGGTGGCTGCGAAATTCATGATTTTGTTCTTTTTTATGGCTGTGTAGTATTCCATTGTGTATATGTACCACATTTTTTTTATAATCAATATTTTTTATTATGATGTTGTGGGGTACACTTAAGGGTTAGGTATATAAATACGTTTCATTCAGGTACCCTATTGATATGAGGTGCTTCCTCATCCCCAGACAGATATTTGCTACTGTTAATCCCATCTCCCTCCACCCCATAGTTTCCCACTACTGTCAGTCATTTTCTTATATTATGAGGTTGGATGTTCAAGGTCCATTATATGAGTGAGAACATATGATACTCAGACTTTTGTTTTTGTGAGAGGTCAGTCAGTATTATAGACTCTAGTTCCATCCAGGTTGCTGCGAAATTCATGATTTTGTTCTTTTTTATGGCTGCATAGTATTCCATTGTGTATATGTACCACATTTTTTTAATCCAGTCCTCCTTTGATGGGCAGCATGGTTACATCCAGGTTCTTGCTATTGTGAACAATGCTGCGATAAACATACGTGTGCAGGTATCTTTTTTACAGAGTGATTTGAATTCTTCCAGGTATATTCCCAGTAGGGGGATTGAGGGGTCATATGGGAGGTTGATATTTAAAGCTTTTAGGAAACGCCACACTGCTTTCCACAGAGGTTGCACTAGTTTACAATCCCACCAGCAGTATAAAAGTGTTCCCTTTTCTCCACACCCTCTCCAGCAGCTGTTATTTTTTGAGTTGTTGATAATTGCCATTCTGACTGGAGTTAGGTGGTATCTCAGTGTGGTTTTGATTTGCATCTCCCTGATGATTAGTGAGGTTGAACATTTCTTCATATGTCTGTTGGCTGCTCGAATGTCTTCCTTTGTGAAGTGTCTGTTCATATCTTTTGCCCATTTTATAATGGGGTTGTTTGTTTTTTTCTTTTCAGCACGTTGTAGTTCTTTGTAGATCAAAGATGTTAAGCCTTTTTCTGATCTGGTGTTGGCAAATACTTTTTCCCAGTCTGTAGGCTGTCTCCCTGCTCTCTTGATGGTTTCTTTGGCTTTGCAGAAGCTTGTCAGTTTAATAAGGTCCCACTTGTCTATCCTCTCTCTTATGACCTGCAGGTTTTGGGTTTTGTTCAGGAATTGGAGGCCAGTTCCGATTTCCATGAGGGTATGTCCTTCATTTACTAAGGTTCTTATGGTTTGAGGTTTTACATTTAGATCTCTGATCCATTTGGAGTTAACCTTTGTGCATGGGGATAGATAGGGGTCCTGTTTCAATCTTCTGCATGTGGTCAGCCAGTTTTCCCAGCACCATTTACTGAATAGGTTCTCCTCTCCCCAGTGGTAGGTGGTGGAAGCTTT
Organism: Carlito syrichta; assembly: GCF_000164805.1. Taxonomy (NCBI): domain Eukaryota; kingdom Metazoa; phylum Chordata; class Mammalia; order Primates; family Tarsiidae; genus Carlito; species Carlito syrichta. The sequence goes on from NW_007250358.1 coordinate 12,435, forward strand.
GTCGAAGATAAGTTGGTTGAGAAATTGAAGTTTTGTTTCTGGAACCTCAATTCTATTCCATTGATCTATATGCCTGTTCCTATACCAATACCAAGCTGTTTGATGATGTAGCT
>NW_007250358.1:12567-13060 GCF_000164805.1 Carlito syrichta
TTTTTTTGTGGCTATTGTGAATGGAATTGTGGTTTTTATTTGGGTTCCTGTTTGTTTATTGTTGGTGTAAAGAAATGCCATTGTCTTTTGCACATTTATTTTGTATCTGGAGACTTTGCCAAAGGCCTTTATCAGTGTAAGGAGGTTTTAGACAGATACTCTTGGGTTTTCAAGGTACACAATCATATCATCTGCAAAGACAGATAATTTGATTTCCTCTTATCCTATTTGGATACCCCTGATTGCCTTCTCTTCTCTGATTGCTCGAGCCAGGAATTCTAATACTATGTTGAAAAGGAGGGGTTAGAGTAGGCATCCTAGTCTTGTTCCAGTTTTCAGGGGAAATTGTTCCAATTTTTGTCTGTTTAGGAGTATGCTGGCTGTGGGTTTCTTGTAGATGACTTTCACTATTTTGAGGTATGTTCCCCATATGCCTAGATGTTCGAGGGTTTTTATCAAGAAGGGGTGCTGGATTTTATCAAAAGTTTTTTCT
>NW_007250358.1:14461-14862 GCF_000164805.1 Carlito syrichta
TTTGGTCCACAGTCACATTGAGGTTCCGGATCTCTTTGCTGATTTTTTGTCCTGATGTTCTGTCTAGGGTTGTGAGTGGGGTATTAAAGTCCTCACTTATGATGGTGTTAGAGTCAATCTTTCTTTAGGTTTCCTATAAGTTGCTTTATGAAAGTTGGCGCATCTATGTTGGGTGCATATATGTTTAGGATAGGTGTTTGCTGTTGATGGTGTGGTCGTCTGTATCTTTTTACACTTTTGATAGCTTAAATGGTGTTTTGTCTCAAATTAGGATCGCGACTCCTCCTTTCTTTTGTGTTCCGTTCGCCTGAAAGTTGCTTTCCCATCCTCTTACTTTGAGTGTGTGTATGTCCTTTCTAGTGAGATGGGTCTCTTGAAGGCAGTATATTGTTGCCTGGTGA
>NW_007250359.1:0-464 GCF_000164805.1 Carlito syrichta
CATTTCATCTTCTCCATATCATTCCATTCCATTGCATTCCATTCCAATCAATTTCATTCTTTACTTTCCTCTCCATTACTCTCTACTCCATTCCATTTCCCCGCATTCCTTTCCTCCCATAGGATTCCTTTCCATTCCATTCATTTCCATTCCATTCCTATCCATCCTGTTCCATTCCATTCCATTCCTTTCCATTCCATTCCATTTCTATCCATCCCATTCTATTCCATTCCATACCTCTCCATTTCATTCCATTCCATTCCATTCATCTGCTTTTCACTCCATTCCATTCCATTCCATTCCAATCCATTACCTTCCACTCCATTTGTCTCTATTCCTTTCCATTCCATGTCATTCAATTCTATTCCATTCCTCTCCACTCCATTCTATTCCATTCCATTTCTTTCCATTCTATTCCTCTCCATTCCTCTCCTCTCCATTCTTTTCCTCTCCATTCCATTCCT
>NW_007250359.1:2147-2536 GCF_000164805.1 Carlito syrichta
TCCCATTCCATTCCTCTCCATTCCCTTCCATTCCATAACATTCCAATGCATTCCTTTTCTCTCCTTTCCATTACATTCCATGTCATTTCACTCCATTCCAGTCCTTTCCATTTCATTCCATTGCATTACTTTCCAATGTTACACTCCATTCCATTCAATCGATTCCATCCTTCTCAATTCCATTCCATTCCATTCTATTCCTTTCCTTTCCATTCCATTACATTCCTCTCTATTCTTCTCCATTCAATTCCATTCCTCTCCAATCCTTTCTATTCCATTCCCTCCATCCTTTCCATTACCTTCCATTCCTCTCTAGTCCTTTCCATTTCATTCCATTCCTCTCCATTCTATTCTTCTCCTTTCCATTCCATTCCATTGTATAACTTTCC
>NW_007250360.1:0-6966 GCF_000164805.1 Carlito syrichta
CCCAGACTGGAGTGCAGTGACACTGCAGCCTCGACCTGCTGGGCTCCGGCTATCCTTCTGCCTCAGCCTTCCAAGTAGCCAGAATTACAGGCATGCGCTACCATGCCCAGCTGATTTTATTTTTTAATTTATTGTAGAGATGAGGTCTCACTGCCCAGGCGGGTCTCGAACCTGCAGGCTCAGGCCATGATATACTTTCAATTGAATACTGTAAATGAAATTTGAAGAGACTTCTAAATTCTTTTTCTCTCTGCTACATGAATGCAGTTTATTACTCATGTTTATGAAATCATGAAAATACTGTTTTCTGTTTCTTATAGATATATAGATTTCTGTGTTTTATAGAATATTAAACTAAGTTTGGCGGAAATGGTTTAGGCTTAACTCTTCAGGGCACACATATGATCTGATAGGCAGAATTTGACACTGACAAGACTGTACAATGATAACACTGGAAGCTAAGAGAAGAGACTCCAGATTGTTTCCAAGGCTGGGACTGAGACCAGCCTAATACACCCTGAGAGAGTAATGATCCGGAAGTGAAATGTTCCAGTTTAATGGTCAGAGTGAAGCAGTGGAGAAACCAAAGCTTTTATTTTTTTTTTCCCCTGTTGAATTGGCTGTTCAAATTTGGACTATAGTTTTTCTTTTCTCCAACAGAGAGATAACACTTGCCTGATAGATTTGTCATGAGAATCCCATGAGGTGAAGGATGTGACAGTGGCTTTGAAGAAAGGGCAAACACCAAGAGGAAGAAGAAGAAGAGGAAGAGGAGGAGGACAAGGAGGGGGAGGAGATGATGATAGTAATAGAACTGTGGCAGACAGTTCTAGCAAGTTACTAATGCAGACTCTTGGGTACATTTGAAATGAGGCACTTCCAGACAGGTGCCTTGGGTTCCTCTCACTGAGTCAGAGGTGAAAGGTGAGATGTTGTCATGTTAAGCTAATGAATGAAATTAGTAAGGTCAGAGGTTGAAAATAATGTTGCCTATAGCTTGGGAGCTTCCCCTGCAAAGGTTTTCAAGGTCTAGGAGCCAAGAGACCCTTCAGTTCTGACAGGAACAATGGAAAGATCGAGATTAAATATGAAATGCCTTTCAGAAGGCTTCAGGTCCTCAGGGGCTTTACTGAGCATGATTTGCTTTGAATGGAAATATGTTTATATTTTGTTAGAAGCAATTTTTCAAAAGTAAAATAGAAACACATAGAGGTTTTATTGCCTTTTCAATTTCTTCAAGAAAATCCTATTTTGGCAAATGCGTTATCTTGATGTTCCTGTGCTGGTCAGTGATTCATTTGAGAACACAGTTGGATAATTCATTGGGCAAGTGATTCTTTTTGTGACCTTCCCTTGTTAATTTTTATAAGATTTTACCACTCTCTATGTTTGGGATCAATTTTATAGTGTTGGTCTTGAATACTGACAAGGAGTCATAAACCTGTGGAAATTATAATCCCAGATTTGGGGATCTGTGTAATAGGCACAGATAGCAGAGAACTGGATGGATGAGAAGGTTTTTATGTGGTTTCTGATATAAACCAACTACATCATTTAGGGTATACTATTTGCTATTTTGTAATGTATAAGCTATCTTAAAGCAGGTGTCACTCAGAACTGCACATAAAATTTTTTTCTCTTTGTTCATGTGAGTATAATTTCTTCTGAACAAAATTTTCCCTGTTTTTCTAAAAAATTAAGTTTGTTATAATGCTGGAAGTCTTGACATTCAACTGACAGGAAGTAGCTCTTCTTTGTAACTCTAGGTGAAATTTTGAATAAAGAGGGAGAAAATGGTAACAATGAGATACCAAGAGCTTTTGTGTGTTTTCTAATTACTTTAATGTATGAAACTCAATTAGACAGATTTGTTTTACTAAATGTCCAAGTATTTATTATGTGCAAGAATGGTAGTAGCTGTGTTGGTAATGCTTTTGACTGAAAGTGACAATACCTGATTGACATTGGCTAGGTGAACACTGGTTATCTCACATAACAAGGAGCATGTAAGTAGGTGGTTTCAGTTTTGATGCAGTAGCTTTACAAAGCCATGGAGACTTGGAGTCTTTCTGTCTTTCTGCTCTGCCATTTAGAATTTTGTCCTTAAGCTTGTCACCTCTTGGTACCATTTTAGCTGCTGCTGCTCCAAACAGCACTATCTTTTACAACAAAGAAAGAAGAGGAATTAAAAACTGTGGAAAAATGAACAGTTCCCTCTTCAGGGAAGAACATTTTTCTCAGTCCTTTTCACACCCTTGGCAGGCTTCTCCATACTTTCTGGGAAAACAGAGAAAACAAATATTTAGAGAATGAAAATCTGATTTTCATGATTGAGAGCACTCACAATTCATAATTTGCCTTTTCAAATAAAAGAGATGTTTTGTTTGTAAGAAAGAAGGAGGAATGGTTTTTGGGTAGAAGACCCACACTGTGTCCCATAGTGACTTGTGTAGGACTTTCAATGAGGAGGAAGCAAGCCCTGTTCATCAGGAATCCCATGACCTGATGATGGTGCAGAGAAGACCATTAACCAAATGACCTTCGTGATCTGTGGATTAACAAGAGTATCAAAGGGGTGCCAATAAAATGCTCTTGCAGGAAGACTTGGAGGGTGGTGTGGAGGTTGGAGATTATATCATTTGAGATAGACAATGATGTTTTCAGTAGGTGTAGATGGGCAGATAGTGGCCTGCAGACAACTGGGGACAAAAAGACGGGTTTAGATAGCAGGTGTCCCAGGGGATTGATCAGTGGTAAGACTTGCTGCAAGTGTTTGCTGCCCACACATGCCATGGTGGCTGCTGCGGTGCTACATTAACAGCAAGTGAACGTAAATGTGACTTCATGTCCTCTGCAGTATTGTCTGTTCTGTGCCGGGCAGAGTGCTGGGGGCTTCTGTCAACAGACTTCCCTTCCTCTTGAAAGTGCTCATGTTTTCCCCTCTGTGTTCTGCTCATTCAAGGGCCACCCTAGATTACTTTTGAAGTTGAACTTTGAGTTCATGTGTGTTTCTGAGGTTTATTGTTTTTAATCTGTAGATGTAAGTTGTATGTTTTAAGTAAAAGAAGTCTCAAAAAGACCTTGAGTCACAGCTCCAACTTTTTTCATGTGATAATATGCAGTTTAATGAACTATGGTAGGCTTATCATGCTGGTGATTTATATTAGCTTCATCTTGAATAATGCTTAACAAACCATGCCAAGTTATTTTCCACACAATTAGAGAAGTCATTGAGCTAATTTTTCTGTATGGAAAGAAATTAAGGAAAAGAAATTATAATTGGGAAAGAAATTGAGCGAAGTCTTAGTCTTCTATAAAGTCTGTATCCACATAGACTAGTGCTACTTCATTCTGCAGTCAAGTTGAAGCAAGATTGGAGATTCTATGGAGAAAGAATTGAGAGTCCTAAGTTACCTTTCAAGAATGGCATTTGTAGAGAGAGAGGGAAAAAAAAGGTCAACATGGTAGTTACACCTGTAATCACAGCAATTTGGGAGGCCTAGGCAGGAGAATCACTTGAGCCTGCAAGTTCAAGAACAGCCTAGGCAACATAATGAGACCTCATCTCTATAAATTTTTTTCATATGGACTGGCCCTAGTGGCATGCACCCTATAGTCCCAGCTATCTGGGAGGCTGCTGTGGGAGAATCACTTGAACTCAGGAGGTCAAGGCTGCTGAGAGCTGGGATTGTGCCACTGTACTCTAGCCTGGGTGACAAAGTAAGAGCCTGTCTCAAAAGAATATATATGTAATGAAAAGATAAATAATAGTAATTATTGTTGATATAACTCTCGGGGATTTGGAATAACAGTGAGGCCCGTGAATAATGGAGATGCTAAAAACTTAATGTAGACCCTCATTGTTGACACCTGACTTCTAGAATAAGAAAGATGATAATTTTATTCTTCTTGAGTTAATGAGATTTTATTATGTAAAATCTCATTACATAAGATTTATATGTATATATGTATACAACCTTTCTTTAAAAAGGATTTAATTTAACATAATTACTATGTCATTATCATACCCAATAAATTAATTGTAATATCTATTTTATTATATTAATATATTTTACAATATAACTTATATGTGTATTATATATCTAAACTATATGCCTATGTCTCTATTTATGTAGACATTTTACCTGAAGGAAAGAAGATTCATAAGATCAAAGCTGCTTTTGAGTGTTGTAGGATTGTCTTACGGAAGAAAGTTGGAGATTTGTTGTCTTTATTCCTCTTGGTAGATAATGCCCAGTTGGTAGAGTTATGGAGACACATCTAGGATCAGTTCTGAGGAAAAACCTTCTTAGAGCACTGCCCACAGGTGTGATGGACTGCTTTAGAGAATTCTTTCATTCCTTAAGACCAGTCTGTTCAAGTCTAGGCTAATCCAGAGGTGTTCAAGCTCCAGCGTGCATCAGGCTTACCTGCAGGGCTTTTAACACCCAGATTGCAAGACTGTACCTCCAAAGTTATTGATTTCATAGGGCTGGGGCTAGGCCCCAGATTTACATTTCTCACTACTTCTCCAGTGAAGTTGAGAAGCACTGGGCTAAGTACAGTATGCTTCTCAAACCATACTGTGCGTAGGAATCATTTGGGGATTTTTGGTAAAACACAGAATCTGATTCAGTTGACCTGGAACTGAGCCTGAGATTCTGCATTTTTAAATTTCTTCTAAGTGATGTCAGTGCTCTTGGCTCATGAACTACACTTAGAATAACAAGGTAAAGAACCTCTTATCAGTGATGATGAGACCTGAAGAAATGTTTTTAATAGTCCCACACTGCTTTATTGAATATGTAACCCATTAGATAAAACATTACAGTTAGGAAGTCTCAGATAAGTTTCTTCACTCATCCTATATGAAATGCATGTTGCTTTCTTTTTTAATTTTTTTTAAAGATGTAGGGTACAATTAAGGGTTAGGTATACAAATGTTTATTATGTAGATACCCTTGTTGATTAAGTGTGCCCCCCGCCCCCTGGCAGTTTTCCACTACTGCCAATACATTTCTTATTGTATCATGACAATTATTCAAGATCTGCTTATGAGTGAGGATATGTGATATTCAGTTCTTTGTTTCTGTGATAGATCACTCAGCATTATAGACTCGAAGTTCATCCAAGTTGCTGCAAAGTTCATAATTTCATCTTTCTTTATGGCTGCATAATATTCCATCTTGTATATGTACCACATTTTTTAAGAAAAACAGTCCTCTTTCAATGGGCAGCATGGGTGGTTCCAAGTTTTTTGCTATTGTGAATACTGCAATAAGCATGAGTGTGCAGGTACCTTTTTCGTAGGGTGATTTGAGTTCCTCTGGGTATATTCCCAGTAGGGGACTGGGAGGTCATATGGAAGGTTGATTTTTGGGAATCACCAAACTTTTTACCACAGACGTTATACTAGTTTACACTCCCACCAGCAATGTAGAAGTGTTCCTTTTCCCTTGCATCCTCTCCAGAATCTGTTGTTCTTTTGAGTTGTTGATGATGGCCATCCTGACTGGAGTTAGGTGGTGTCTCAGTGTGGTTTTAATTTGCATTTATTTGATGACTAGTGAGGCTGAGCATTTTTTCATGTATCTGTTGGCTGCTCGTATGTCTTCTTTTGAGAAGTGTCTATTCATATCTTTTGCCCAGTTTGTAATGAGGCTGTTTGTGTTTTTCTTTTCCCCACATTTGAGTTCATTGTAGATACTTGATATTAGACCTTTGTCAGATATACAGTTGGCAAATATTTTTTTCCCAGTCCATGAGCTGTCTCCCTGCTCTCTTGATGGTTTCTTTGGCTTTTCAAAGCTTGTCAGCTTGATGAGGTCCCACTTGTCTATCTTATCTCTTATAGCATGGGCATTTGGCTTTTGATCAGGATTGGTTGCCAGTTCCAATTTCCATGAGGGTGTCTCCTGCATCTCTAAGATTCTTATAGTTGGTGGCTTTATGTTGAGGTCTTCTATCCATTTGGAGTTTATTTTTGTGTATGGTGATAGGTAAGGGTCTTGTTGTAATCTTCTGTATGTGTTCAGCCAGTTTTCCCAGCACCATTTACTGAATAGGCTCTCCTCTCCCCAGTGGTTGGTGGTGGAGGCTTTGTTGAAGAGGAGTTGAGAAATTGAGGCTTTGCTTCCGGAATCTCTATCCTGTTCCATTGGTCTGTATGCCTGTTCTTGTACCAATATGAGGCTGTTTTGATTATTGTAGCTTTATAACAAATTTTAAAGTCTGGGAGTGTGATACCGCCCACTTTTTTGTTTGTTTTTTGTTTTGTTTTGTTTTTTTGCTGAGGCTTGTTTTGGCTATCAGTGGTTTTTTTTTTTTTTCCATATGAAATCCTGTATTGTCATTTCCAGATCTGAGAAGAATGGTGCAGGTAATTTAATGGGTGTTGCATTAAATCTATAGATTTCCTTGGGTAGGATGGATGTCTTAACAATTTATATTCTTCCAATCCATGAGCATAGAATATTTTTCCATTTGTTCATGTCCTCTTTGATTTCTCTGAGCAGTGTTTTATAGTTTTCATTGTAAATGTCTTCGTTTCTCTGGTGAGAAAGATGCCAAAATATTTTTTGGTGGTGGCTGTTGTAAAAGGGAATGTGTTTTTTATTTGAGTTTCTGTTTGTTTATTTTTGGTATATAGGAATGCAAATGTCTTTTGCACATTTATTGTATATCCTGAGACTTTGCCAAAGTTCTTTATCAGTGCAAGGAGGTTTTTGACAGATTTTCAAGCAATAGAATCATGTTGACTGCAAACTTGACTTCCTCTTTTCCTATTTGGATACCCCTGATCTTCTCCCCTTGTCTGATTACTCTAGCTTGAACTTCAAAAACTATGTTGAAAAGGAGGGATGAGAATGGGCATCCTTGTCTTGTTCCAGTTTTCAGGGGAAATGATTTCTGTCTGTTTAGCAATATCTTGGTTTTGGGTTTCTTGTAGATGGATCTTACTATTTT
>NW_007250360.1:6986-9662 GCF_000164805.1 Carlito syrichta
TTTGCAGAAGCTTGTCAGTTTCATGAGGTCCACTTATCTATCTTATCTCTTATGACCTGTGGGTTTTGGGTTTTGTTCAAGAGCTGGATGCCAGTTCCAATTTCTATGAGGGTATGTCCTTCATTTTCTAAGGTTCTTATGGTTTGATGTTTTACATTTTGATCTCTGATCCATTTAGAGTTAATTTTTGCGTATGGCGATAGATAGGGGTCCTGTTTCAATCTTCTGCATGTGGTCAGCCAGTTTTCCCAGCACCATTTACTGAATAGGTTCTTCTCTCCCCAGTGGTAGGTGGTGGAGGCTTTGTCAAAGATGAGCTGGTTGAGAAATTGAGGTTTTGCTTCTGGAATCTCAATTCCATTCCATTGATCTATATGCCTGTTCCTATACCAATACCAAGCTGTTTTGATGATTGTAGCTTTATAGTAAAGTTTGAAGTCTGATAATGTGATACCACCTGCTTTTTTTTTTTTTTTTGCTAAGGATTGTCCTGGCTATTCTTGGACGTTTGTGTTTCCATATGAATTTCTGTGTTGTTTTTTCTAGGTCTGAGAAGAATATTGCTGGTAATTTGATGGGCATTGCATTAAATCTGTAGATTACCTTAGGTAAGATGGACATCTTCACAATGTTGATTCTTCCAACCCAGGAGCATGGGATATTTTTCCACTTGTTTGTGTCATCTTTTATTACTTTGAACAGTGTTTTGTAGTTTTCATTGTAAAGGTCTTTCACGTTTCTGGTTAGGAAGATGCCAAGGTATTTCATTTTTTTTGTGGCTATTGTGAATGGAATTGTGCTTTTTATTTGGGTTTCTGTTTGTTTTTTATTGGTGTAAAGAAATGCAATTGTCTTTTGCACATTTATTTTATATCCTGAGATTTGCCGAAGGCGTTTATCAGTGTAAGAAGGTTTTTGACAGATTCTCTTGGGTTTTCAAGGTATACAATCATGTCATCTGCAAAGAGAGGAAGCTTGCCTTCCTCTTTTCCTATTTGGATACCCCTGATTGCCTTCTCTTCTCTGATTGCTCTAGCCAGGACTAGAGGGTGAGAGTGGGCATCCTTGTCTTGTTCCAGTTTTCAGGGGAAATGATTCCAGTTTTTGTCCATTTAGGAATAGGTTGGCTGTGGGTTCTCGTAGATGGCTTTTACTATTTTGAGGAATGTTCCCCATATGCCTAGCTGTTCAAGGGTTTTTACCAAGAGGGGGTGCTGGATTTTATCAAAAGCTTAATCTGTGTCTAATGATATAATCATGTGGTTTTTGTTTTGACATCTGTTGATGTATTTAATTACATTTATGGTTTTACGAATGTTGAACCAGCGTTGCATCCCAGGGATGAAGCCTACTTAGTTATGATAGATGATTTTTGAGATGTGTTGTTGAATTCAGTTCACTAGGATCTTGTTGAGAATTTTAGCATCTCTGTTTATCAAAGATATTGGCCTGTATTGTTGGGTCTTTACCTGGCTTGGTTATCAATGTGATGTTAGCTCTGTAAAATGATTTGGGGAGAGTTCCATCTTTCTAAATCATCTGGAATACCTTCAGTAGGATTGGTGAATCTTCTCCTTAAATGTCTTGTAGAATTCTCCTGGAAAGCCACCTAGTCGAGGGCTGTTTTTTTGTTTTTGTTTTTGTTTTTGTAGGTAGTTTTCTTATTACACAGTCAATTTCTTTGATTGTTATTTATATATTTAGGGTCTCAATTTCTTCTTGTTTCAACCCAGGCAGGTTGTGTGATAACAGAAAGTCCTCCATTTGTGAAAGGTTTTCAATTTGGTTCCATACAAGTCTACATAGTAGACTCTAATGATCTTTTGTATTTCTTCAGGATCAGATGTGACTTCATCTTTTTTGTTTCTGATTGTGTTTATTTGGACTTTTTCTCTCTTTGGTCAGTCTAGCTAGGGGACCATCGATCTTGTTGATCTTTTCAAAGAACCAGCTTTTTGTTTCATTGATTTTTTGTATTATATTTTTGTCTTCTGGGGCCTCGATTTGGGCTTTTATTTTGGTGATCTGGATTCTTCTGCTGAAATGAGGGTTTTTGTGGCCTTGCTTTTCCAGGTTTTTTAGGTGGCTTGTTAGACTGTTAATTTGTGATGCTTCCATTTTCTTCATGTGCATTTGTAGGGATATAAATTCCCCTTTTACTACAGCTTTCATGGCGTCCCAGAGATTTTGGTAAGATGTTTCTTCATTTTCATTTGTTTCCAGGTATCTTTTAATCTCTGTTTTGATTTCATCATTGACCAGGAGTTGTTTAGCATCATGCTGTTTAGTGTCCATGGCTTTGTGGGTTTTGGGGGAAACTTGTTGGTGTTAATGATTATTTTTATTCCACTTTGGTCCAAGTAGGTGCATGGTAAAATTTCAGTCCTTTTAAATTTGCTTATTCTTGATTTGTGACCAAGTATGTCATCAATCTTAGAGTACGTTCCATGTGGTGATGAGTAGAATGTGTATACTGTGGTCTTTGAATGGAGGATACTGTAGGTATCAATTAAGTCCATTTGATCAAGAGTCACATTGAGGTTTCAGATCTTTTGCTGATTTTTTGTCTTGATGTTCTGTCTAGGGTTGTGAGTGGGGTATTGAAGTCCCCAGCTATGATGGTATTGGAATCAATATCTTTTTTTAGTTTACCTAGGAGCTGGTTTATGAAAGTTG
>NW_007250361.1:0-5859 GCF_000164805.1 Carlito syrichta
CATGCCACCATGCCCAGCTAATTTTCTGATTTCATTGGAGAGATGAGATCTCACTATATTGTCCAGGCTGGTCTCAAACTCTGGCTTCAAGCAGTTCTCCTGCCTCCACTTCCCAAAGTGCTAGAATTATAGGTGTGAGCCACCATGCCTGGCCTGGTTTTGTGACTCTTGCAGGTGAAAATCTTTAGTGATAATCTCCATAAGAGTGAGACCTCTGGAATATTTATCATGTCCCAAATGACTCCCTTCCAGAATCCCTTTCCTCCCACTTTGACTGGCTTCTGTGTTCTGAACAAGCAATGGCATCACTCCCCGAGTTCTCAAGCCAGAAATCAAAGATTTCCTCAGCACTTCCTCTCCTCACCCCATCCAGTAGCATCTTGTCCTTTTCTTGTACTTCTCAGGGGGTGTGCCATCATTTGCATTCTCCCCTCACTGTGCCTTCTGCTTCTTTTTTCTTATCTTTCTAATTGACCTTTCTCATTGCCCAGACTTGTCTTGAACTCCTGGCCTCAAGTGGTCTTTCTACCTTGGCCTCCCAAAGTGTGGGATTACAGGTATGAGCTACTGCACCTGGCCTGTACATCTTATTTGCATTCTTTTTGTCCTCTCTAGCCATTCTCCACCATGGTCAGTCAAAATTATGTGTTATGTCCTTTCTGTGTATACAAAACTGTCACAAGCTGGGCTCCATGGCTCAGTCTGTAATCCCGCGCCTTTGGGAGGCTGAGGGGAGTGGATTGCCTGAGCCCACGGGTTTGAGACCCGCCTGGGCAGTGAGACCTCATCTCTACAGTAAATCAAAAAGTCAGCTGGGTGTGGTAGCGCATGCCTGTAATTCCAGCTACTTGGAAGGCTGAGGCGGAAGGATCGCCGGAGCCCAGCCGGTCGAGGCTGCGGTGGCCGGGAGTGGCCACTGTACTCCAGTCTGGGTGACAGAGTGAGACTCCAACTCAAAAAACAAAATGCAAAAACTGTCACAGTATCTCAGGAACTTAAATCCAGATTCTACCTTGACTGACTTGATCTGATCTGTTTACACTCTCCAATCTCCTCGCTCCAGACTTTCTTGAGTGCTCCTCTCCCTCTTGACACACTCGGCTACCATAGCTATCTCCTAATAGATAATTCTTACTCATTTTTCAGGCAAGCTTATTTACCACTTCCTTGGGGAAGTCTAAGACCTCCCTCATTCTGGGAGTATCTCTTTTCCTTCCCCTCAGCATCTCCTAGCTGTCTCATGTCAACATTTTCACAGAGTTGCATGTGCTTGTACAGCCTGGAGATAATTCAGTGTATAGTAGTTTCTGGACAAACATTGAATCAGTACAGGTATCTGAAAAACACATGCCTGTAATTCCGGCTACTCGGAAGGCTGAGGTGGAAGGATCGCCGGAGCCCAGCAGGTCGAGGCTGCGGTGGCCGGGAGTGGCCACTGCACTCCAGTCTGGGCGACAGAGTGAGACTCCAACTCAAAAAAAAAAAGAAAGATATTCAAGATAGTTCTTTTTTTGTTTTGAGTCTGGGTCTCACTTTGTACCCAGGACGGAGTGCAGTGGCATAATCATGGCTCACCACAACGTCAATCTTCTGGGCTTAGGCCATCCTCCCACGTGAGCCTCCTGAGTAGCTGGGGCTATAGGCATATGCCACCACACCCAGCTAATTTTTTGATTTTTTTCTTTTTTGTGGAGATGAGGTCTCAATATGTCACCCAGGCTGGTTTTGAACTCCTGGGCTCAAGCAAACCTCCCACCTCTGCCTCCCCAAAGTGCTGGGGTTACAGGTGTGAGCACAGCTCCCAGCCAGTACTATTTTTAAATTATGATACTTGTCTATTTTATAAGTTTTGGAACATATAGGTAGAACAAAAGAATTAAAATATACTTGAATAATTTAGACATTTTAATTTTCTTTATAAAATAGATTTAGAAGCATTGGAAAGTCAATTAAAATAATTAAATCTAAGTTGCTTATAACCACAAATGACTCACTTTGACTTGGAGAAATTAAAGTAGTGTCTTAAGTAATAGGAGAAATGAGAAAAACCTGTCGCTCAATGATAACCAGTTGCCTTGAGCGTACTCTGCCAAGCATTCAGTGTTTCCAACTTATTTTGGGGAATAAATAATAAAGTGAAAGGCCAAGCTAGTCTTCTTTTTATTTTTAAGATATGGGGTACAATTCAGGTTTGGATATAAAAGTGGTCATCATGCAGATAAAATTTGGGCCCTCCTTTGGTCCCCATTTGCCTGGTTTGAGATCAGGTACCCTTTTTGATGTTATGTGCCCCACTCCTCACCCCTAGCAGTTTCCAGCTACTGCCAATCTATTTCTTATAATATTACGGTAAAGATTCAGGGTTTACTTATGAGTGAGAACATGTGGTACTTAGTTCATTGTTTCTGTGATAAATCACTGAATATTATAGACTCTAAATCCATTCAGGTTGCTGCGAAGTCCATAATTTGTCTTCTTTCTGACTGTGTAATATTCCATCATGTATATATACCACATTTTTTTATCTAGCCCAGTTTTGATGGGCAGCACAGTTGGTTCCATGTTTTTGCTATTGTAAATAGTCCTGCCAAGCTATACATCGTTAGGAGAAACAAGTAATTTTGATAGCAGTTTATTAAAACATTAGCCAATGGTAGAAAAAAAGATGAATTTTGAGCTTATGTATGGAGTCTTCCCTCCCTGTTAATATGCTGTGCTCTTTGAATCCCTATTAGGCTGTAAGTTCAGTGAAGCAAAAGATAATCATCACCACAGAGGGAGAAAAACGAACTCATATCCAAACTTATCTAGAAAGTATTTCACCTGGAGACAAAGTTATTGTCTTTGTTTGCTGAAAGACCTTGTAGGTATTTTTTCTTGTATGTCCATTGTAATTAATCATTGATTTGTGTATGATTAGTTCTAATTGCATGCTAATTTCAAGTGGGAGTGATTTGTCTGTTATGTTATTTCAGACATTTACTAGTGAGTAAAACTAGTGAAACTAGTAAAAACTAGTAAATGATGGTAGTATAGGAGTCCTGACTTGATGAGGACTAGTGAAACTAGTGAGTAAAACTAGTGAGTTGATGGTAGTATAGGAGTCCTGACTTGATTTTTTGCTTCAGTGTGGACCACTTATCAAGTGACCTGATTCTTGGAACTATACCAGTAGAATCTCTGCATGGTGATAGAGAACGGAGAGATCGGGAGAGAACATTAGAGAAATTCAAAGAAGGTACTTTTATGTCATAGCTGGAATTGCAATTTATTTATGATTATAATTATTTTTAGTTGGTGACTGCTAGGTTTGTTTACTGCAAGACTACCCTTTTTTTTGGAAATTAGTATTAGCTGGTGGAGAGATTAGTTTTACATTGTTAATCAATCTTACATTGTAATTTCACTCTAACTTTGGGGAAGAAAGTTTGTTATTGTTTCTTTTACTTTTTCTTTTTTCCCCCCCAAAGAGTTCAACTTGTCCAATTGGTTATTCTCAACATTGCCACTTGTACCTACCTTTGTATTTCTGCTGGCCCAGGCCTGCAGCCTTGTCCACACTGGCGCTGTTTACACTGGCAGAATGTTGATGGGGAGGTAGGGACCCACAATTCCCATGACCCTCTCATTTCTTCAATTCTCAGAGCCATAAAAACTACATGAAATATATTTTATTAAGAGTTTGGGGAGTTACTGAAAGGAATTATACAAGTTGGAAAGTAAGAATATGTTTCCTTTTAAATGTATGAGATTTACAAAAGCTTTTGTGCTGAATAATTTACTTTATGCCTTTGTGACACACGATGTTGAAGCAATTTGTTTGTAGACCTACCATAATCCTCCTCTTCTGTTTTGGAGGAAGATGAGTTCCTGCATGAGATCAAATAAACTTAACAAAATACTATTATCACACCTAAAAAGGTAATTTTAATTCCTTACTATTGTTACCCATCCAATAAAACCTCAAGGTACTTTAACCAACAAGCAGGCAAGTTGGATTTAAAGCTGGAGAAAAATTTTTTGTTATACAAAAACTCTTAATATTGGCATAAATGAACAGTGATAGTGAAACATTTTACTCTGACCTACAAAAAATTTTGTTACTTTTATTATTTTTCTCTATAGATTAGAAGGTGGAAAAATTTATGGAGTAAAATATAGGTATTTCTTTTTGAGTGTCTTTTTCCATGCAGAGTAGATAAGATGTTCAGGTAGCGCACGTGAGACATGAGATGCCATTTTCAGTAAGAGCTAATGAGAGGAGTAAGCACACATTGGAATTTTCATTCTGCCAATAACCCGGTCCAATGAATATTTCATCTTAAATAATAAGAGGAAAAGCATACCCCACATTCTCTCAATTTCATGTTAGATTGTTTTCTGGCATTAGGAAGTAAATATAGGCTTTTTTTTTTCCTTAAGCACAACACAGTATGTCTTGGAAATACTGGCAGTTGAGAGTGTCGAAACATTGAGTGAATTACTTGGGTTGGTCACCTGGAAGAAACCTAAAAAATCTGGCAGCCATTCAAAAATTGGAGACTGAATGAATTAAGGGTAAAATTGATCTGTCTTGCAACATTCTGTCCAAAAGACTGCCTTCTTTTGTTGTCTTGGAGGCTGAACTCTCTCGTTTCAGACACGAGACAAGCTTTGAAAGCTCTGACTAACGTCCCATAAAATCTATCAAACAAAGTCAAGGAACCTGCTTCCTCTCATCCAGACACAGGTAGCAGGGCGTTTTGTTCAGGTACTTCGAATGCCATTCACGGCAAGGGTGTCTGCCCCTCTAACTCTGTTCTTCTCTCTCCTCATGGCACATTTAACTGTCTGAACTTCTGACACAGACTTAGCAGAGATACTCTTGTTGCTGAAGAGTATTGGTTTGTTCTGTTATCCTGGAATGCCCTTGCACTGTGAAAATTAGAAGCTGGGGCACTCAATGAATTTTCCTATCCTGTGTATTTCTCACTAGCTCTTCCTGGCTTTTATTTCTTCCTGCCATTTTACAGGGAAAGAATCTTCCTATTTTCAGGCTACCAGATGGTGTGTGGAATCTGTTGGGTGCATTTAATGCACAGGAAAGAGAGCCTTAGAGAACAGGTAGCAGAAATAAAAATAAAGCAATTTAATTTTTTTGATTCCTTGGAAAATGAGATATTCTATGCAACTGTGCTTGTCTAGACCAACTGAATCTCTGCCTTAAATGTCAAAACTTGCTTTTAACTTTGAGAAGTATTATAGCAGAGTGATCCATGAAGCACACAGACTTTGAGGCAGATTGTATTTAAATACTGACTTTATCACTCTTTAGCTTTGTAATGCTAGGAACTTTACTTCTCGTACCTCAGCTTCCCCTTCTGTAAAGTGGAGATAATAATAGATCCTAACTTATAAGGATATTGTGAGTATTAAATAGGATTAAATGAATTAGTACATATAAAGCATTTAAAACAATGTTAAATACATAGTGTCATAGAAGGGTTACTATGATTATTAATTCAACCATTTGTATACACATCTTACTATAAAATGGTACCCACCTTCTTGTTTTCTTTATGGAGCATATTGAACATTGAATACTCGTACACAGAAAAATAATATAGTCATGCTTTCAGGGAGAGCTATAATCATGTTGATGGTGAAACATGGCAAATGTCATTTAATGAGCAGGTTTCATGAATGTTATTGATTAATCCTAGCAATAAGTCTCTAAGATATGTATGCTTATTAATAGGCTTAGAAGATGGAAGTACTTTCCCAACTTCACACAACTAGGAGTCAATTTGGGATGCAAACTCGGGTCCGTGTGGCTTTGAAGCTGGTGCTCTCAGTCTCCTCACCATACTACCTCATGGT
>NW_007250362.1:0-3095 GCF_000164805.1 Carlito syrichta
TAGGATGAGTTTATGAACTTAATTGTTAGACCTTGTAACATGTGGCTGTGCAAATAACCCATCAGTAGCACCGCATGTCCATTGTCTTCCTTCCCAGGTGAATATAAACTGGTCTTGAAAATCTGCATGAATATCAATAATAAAGAAAGCAATAGCCAATAACAAAACAATTCCAGGAAAAAAAGCAAGCCCCGGTGTGGATTCTAACCTGGGTTCTGCTCAGTCACCATCTCCATGAGGAGAGCAGTGTTGACCAGGACCAACCTCTAGGGACCCTGCACACTTCAGTTCTGCCCTGCAGCTGCCTGTCAGTTTACTCCTTCAGGGGAGCCTCCTTTTTTACCAGAAGTCCACTCTAGTACCCAGACCATAGGACTCTTTTCAGAGAGAGGTTTGTAGTGCTTTTCTTTGGGGAGTTACTTCTACAATCCACCAACACCACACTGGGTTGTTCATCTATCTTGTACAGAATCATCCCTTTCTTAGGCAAATCTATCCACATTTATGGGACACTCCACTCCTTTTTTCCCTTGTGAGTTCTTTTTCACCTTTTGGACTCTCCATTTCTGCCACAGGAACACTCAGACTGAATGGCAATCATCCCTTGGTATCCACAAGGAACTGGTTCCAGGATCCCCTGTGAATATCAAAATCCACAGATGCTCAAGTCCCTTATATAAAGTGGAACAATAGCTGCATATAACCTATGTGTATCTACCTGAATACCTTAAGACATTTCTAGATACTTATAATATCTAGTACATTGTAAATGTTATGCAAATAGTTGTTATACTGTATTTTTAATTTTTTTATTATTGTTTCTGTGGTGTTGTTATTTTTTGTTTATTTTCTGAGTATTTTCAATCCAAGGTTGGTTGAATTTGATACCTGCAATAACAGAGGGTTGACAATACAACACTGGCTTTCCTGGTTGTCCAGCTTGCAGACACAAGATGGAAGAACATCTCTGCCTCCATAATCACATGATTCAACTCCTATAATAAGCAAATACTTATTTACCAATGTGTATATACCAATAGTGTGTATATACCAATTGTATGTATACACACTATTGGTTCTGTTTCTCTGAAGAACCCTGGCTAATACAGTGCTAGATCATAAATTTTCTCCTCATAAGTCACTCTTTTCTTGGCAATGCAGTGGCCTCTTTATATTCTTTATTTAGAGTAGAAATCACCCAGTTTCTTCAGAGTCAGTCAACAAATATTTACTGAATACCAATTATGTGTCAGACATAGTTACTATGTGGAAAATTTGGACTTCTAATCCCAAGGAGGTTATATTCTAAAGACATGGGGTTTAGATTTTATTTATTATTATTTTTTTTGAGTTGGAGTCTCACTCCATAGCCCAGGCTGGAGGGCAGTGGCTCACTCACGGTCACCACAGCCTTGACCTGCTGGGCTCAAGCAATCCTTCTGTGTCAGCCTTCAAAGTACCTGGAACTACAGGTGTGCACTATCAGGCCCAGCTAATTTTTTATTTTATTGTAGAGACGATGTCTTGCCAGGTTTCCTGGGCTGGTCTTGAACCCATGGGCTCAGGCAGTCCACTCACCTCGGCCTCCCAAAGAGTTGGGATGACAGGCTGAGTCACTGAACCTGGCTGGAGTTTAGGTTTTTATGTTTTTAAAGGGGCAGTAATGCTCCCTCATTTTAAGTTCAGTCACTCTCCTTTGGTGTGAGGTAGTTGTCCAGACACTGCCTCTCTTCCCTATATCTGGCTTCTTTCTGCCCCTCCCCAGTCTCTGGCAAACTGGTGACCAGCTGCATAATTTGGCATGCCACTTAGTGAAAGTGGAAAAAAACCAAAAAACAAAAACCCAGTTCCTATGGTGTGTATCTGTACTGTGGTAGCCCAGAGTGAATGGGACCCATGAAAGTGGGTTCCCATGGAAGAATCAGACTCCTCAGAAGGATGAAATAGAGGTGATACAGGAAGTGGAAGAGTCCTAAGAGAGGAGGGATGACTGTGATGTGATTCAGTCCTAAGAGAGGAGGGATGACTGTGATGTGATTCAGTCTGAGTCTGAAGGACTGAGTACTGGGAGTCAGGGGCAGGCTATTGCAAGTCTCAGAGTCCAAAAGTCTAGGGACCAGAAGCTCTGATGTTCAAGGACAACAGAAGAAGGATGTCCCAGCTCAAGAAGAGGGAGAGAGAATTCCCCCCTCCTTTGCCTTTTTGTTCTACTTGGGCCCCCAACAGGTAGTAAAGATGACCTTCTTTCCTCACTCAAATGTTATTTGCTCAAACACTAATCTTGACTCATTCAAATGCTTAGTTATTAAAATTCAAATCTCTTAAAAACTGCCCTCACAGACACACCCAGCTATCTGGGCATCCCTTAGGCCAGTCAAGTTGCTGTGTAAAGTTAGTAATCCCAAACACCCTATTCTCAAACCTCTGAGTTCTACAAGGAAAATAAATACACAATCTAAAAACTAAACAAAAAGTTGCCACCTTAGAACCAAGTTTTTCTTTATTTACTTCTTTTGACTTTCTGTGCTTTGACCTTCTCATATACTTAGCAACATACGAAACATACAAAGAGACATAAGACGCAGACCCAGGATCTTGAATTCTTAAAAATGAGAATTCATATCTGCATCATATGACAACTTGAATGTTAAAAATCTATATGATAAGGTTCATGTAGGTTGTACAGACAAGTTCTGTGAGAGTTCAAAAAAGAGAGAGACACTGTGTGCTTGATGGGCAAAGTATTATGGAAGTGAAAGTTGAGCAATTTCTTAGAAATTAAGAATAATTTTGGTAAATTTAGAAGTAGAGTCCAGGCATGGTGGCTCATGCCTATAATCCCAGCACTTTGGGAGGCTGAGGTGAGAGAACTGCCTGAACCCATGGGTTTGAGATCAGCCTGGGCAACTTGGCGAGACCTCATCTCTACAGTAATTTCTTTTTTTTTAATTAGCTGGGCATGGTGGCACATGCCTGTATTTCAGTTACTTAGAAGGTCTAAGGCAGAAGGATCACCTGAGACCAGCGGGTCAAGGCTGCAATGGCCATGAGTGTGCTACTCCACTCCAGCCCAAGTGACAAGAGTGAGACTCCAA
>NW_007250362.1:3115-3806 GCF_000164805.1 Carlito syrichta
AAGCTAGGGTTTCCTCATACTTAACATGTGAGATTGTTGTGAGTATTATCAATATTTGTTCAGCATGCCACTCACTGAGAGATGACTTCATAAATGGTAGCTATTAATAGTATTATTTTAGGTAATGAAGAATCACTATAGGCTTTCAATGAGTAAAGCATTAAATCAAGCAGTACTGCCCGTGAGGCAGGTTTAAGGATATATACAATGGGGTCAAGAAAAAAGAACCAGGAAGAAGTACAATAGAAGTGATTTCAAAACAAGGGCTGCACTGTAAAAATCTAGTTTCTTAGAGATCCCAGGAATTGAGGAGTCATTTCCAAGGTTCAGAAGGCTGTAGCCAGAAGTATCAGCTGAAAGGGTTGAAGAGAAAAGGATCGGATGACTGAGGCTCTGGATAGAAAGGAAGAACTAGTACAGTGGGTGGTGGGCACATCTATGGTCAAAGAGAAAAAAGATCAAGGATGAAATATTAGTGAGTCTGAACTTTGGGAGGATGCCATCTGCAAGGACTTGGTCATGTTGATGGGGTGGTATGTCTCGGTGTCTAAACATCAAAGGAAGACAAATAAAACCCTAAGAGTGAATTAAGGATTTGGAGACATAAGAATCCATCTTCTCCCACCCCGTTAAGTAGATATGAGAATGGCCAGCAAAGGTACAGTTTCTACTACAGACAAGATATGTGCTG
>NW_007250362.1:4493-11266 GCF_000164805.1 Carlito syrichta
GGTGGCCGGGAGCGGCCACTGCACTCCAGTCTGGGCGACAGAGTGAGACTCCAACTCAAAAAAAAAAAAAAAAAGAATAGGAATTTAGGAGACATTGGTTCAGAGGTCCCTGAAAAACATCAAAGACATTTCCAGTCAGGGAATCTCAGGAGAGGCAAGCCTTTCCACAAACATGGGTGCATAAGGGTCAGTTTCAGTACCTAGGATAGAATGTCCCATGATGTATTAAGCACCCACACTCACCTACAAAACTGATTAGGTTCCACTTTTGAAAACTTGTCTTTTAGAGGTGACTTAGGGAAATGAAGGGAACAAGGCGAAATTCTTCATTGAATGCAGGGTCAAAACAACTCTGTCTGTAGGAACAGTTTTCTCTGAAATGGAATAATTATCTGGAGAATTTGAATAATAGACATTTCCTCATTTCTTTAGTAAATTGAATATAATAATGTCCTTAACTTACTAAAAGATCCTGAAGCACCTCCTGAAATCATCAAGTAAAGAAGGAATTCTGTATTTCCTGTTCTTTAATGGTTACCTCAAATGCCACCTCTTCCAAGAAGGCGTTCATAGGGGAAGAAGGGTATGTATGAATGCATGCAGGAGAACACAGTGGATATAGTTAGCCCTCTAATATTCTTTCTACACCACCCTCATTGACTAACAGTCTTAAGTTTGGGTGAAGCTAAGTCTAGCTTTCCTAAGATTGACCCCAGTTAGCCACTGCCAATCTGATTGATACAGTCACAGCAAAGATTGTTCGTGGATATGTTATGTGAATTAAGGCCTAAAACAGCCTAATAAATGGAATTCTCCTGATCAAATAAATTAGGCAAGGACCAGTATAGGACTCATGTAGTCCAGTTATAAGGAAGCCCAAGAATTTAATTGATGCATGGGTAAAAAATTAAATCTGGAATCACAAGATTGTGATTATATCATAAAATTCATGATAGTCATTCTGTAATCACAAGATTGACTAGCCTTGGAATAAATTTGCCACAATAGAAAGAAACCTGGAGAAATAAAACTGATCCATTGTGCATATCATAGAGCTGCTGGATCAAACCTTGCTTGCAACTTCCCTGATTAGTGAACTTTTAAGTTTGTAAGTCCATAAATTACCTTTTATTGACCTAAAAATAGTTAAATATTATAATTGGTTCTGAATTACATTCATACTCATCTACCAAATATTTTATTTCTCCCAAGTATTTCAATCTCACCCCATGCTGTCTTGCATTTAATTTCCTTACCTAAGAAAGAAAAGTTCTTATCTTTTCTCGCAAATTTTGACTTCCTTGAGAGCAAAGACTGGAATTTACCTGTGTCCATGTTTCTCCTAGCTTTCAGAATATTGCTTTGCATAGAGTATGCTCAATGAATGTTTGCAGATTGAGAAAATCAAATTTGTGAACTTTTGCATTTGAGACCATTAACACCATGCTGTAGTTAAAACATATTAATAATTATAAAACTGTTGAATAAAATATCATTTTATTGTTTAATTTTGTTTGATTATTTCTCATCTTGGCTATGGGAAATGCTATAATAGTCATTTCCAGATTTTTACTTTCCCAGAGACCACAGAAATTCCTAGGATGTTATGACAGTTCATCTAAAGTTGTAAAGATGAGCAAAAGATAATCAGTGTTACCAGTTCTGTTGATTTTAGCCAAAGCTAAGTACCTTGACATTTTGGTTAGCTAACATAGCCTTATCCTAGGTAAGGAGGGATTTACATGAGGATTTATGTACACTGAAGATAGTCAAAGGCCAAATGAAACCTGCCTTGATTTTAATTCAAGTCTTGGCAATTCATATATTTAATCTGGATATACTATATCTACAATATTTATGTTATATATCATATACATATCTTACTATATTTGATATTTGATCTTGATGGATTGATTTCATTTCTCTTGGTCTCAGTATTCTCATCTATAAAATAGGGATAGATACAATATCAATATTAAAAGATTGTTATAAGGTTTAAGTGAGTTAATAAAATCAAAACATTTATATTAATGTCTGATATAATACATACTTAATAAGTGCTAGCAATTTTTCTTGTTCATATTATCCTACAATAGTGTTCTGATATTATTGCTATTACCATCCAATTAGGAAAATAATTGTAGTTTTTTAGTGTAAATTTTTTTTCTACTTTAAATGAAACATTATATTTTTTACTACAATAAAACATTATATTTTTGCTTCACAATTGAAATTAACTGGACATGAGCCTGTAATCCCAGCTACTTGAGAGACTGAGGCTAGAGGATTGCTTAAGCCCAGGAGTTCAAGACCAACCTGGGGAATAGCAAGATCTTGCCTCAAAAAAAAAAAAATTTTAATCACAAGGGTTCTTGACCCTTGCAGTTTATAGGTGGGCTCCAAGGGTCAGGTGTATCTAAAGTTTTACAGGGAGTAACATATGTGTATTTTTCTGGGAATGGAATCCATAGATTTTACCAGCCTCAAAGGAGTCTATGACCACAAGAACTAGTCAAGTGACTTTCAGGACTAACCTCACTCAGCTTTTAAATTATATAGCACTTACTATGTGCCAGACACAAGTGTAAGCATATTACATCTACTATTATCTCACTTAGGTTGAATATTTTTCCTGAGATCACAGATCTAGTAGGCATCAGAGTCAGGATCGGAACTCAGGCACTGGGGCTACAGAGTTCCAGTTTGCAAAACCTACCATAGTAGTGTCAGGGTAGGTGGGACTAGGGACAAACTATACTTGGTAGAACAGAGATTGAGATTACAGAGACCCCCACTCTATAAACAAGCATCTCCCAGTTGTTCATATATAAAACGGGAAGGATTTTCCAGAAGAAGCATGCTATGAATGATATCAGGTTGCCAAGCTAGCTAATGCAACCCTGTATTACTATAGGGCCTGACTGGATTGCTGTAGAACTAAGGGTTAAATTTAAAAATCTAAGGATAAATTTAAAAATCAGAAAGACACCCCCTCTTTTGTCTTCTCCTTTTTTCATGTCTATGTTATTTGAATTTTTATCTCATAGGTATTATCTTTAATATGAGGGGCGACCCCAAAAATCTGGAATTTATTTATTGAAAAATTGTGTATTCATGTTTTAACTTCAATCTCCTTCAAAGTATACTCTCTGTTTGATGCAATATATATACTGAGATGCTTTTTCCACCACTCAAAACAGTTTTTGGACTTCTCAGTTTTGATGTCCTTTAGCGCTTCTGCTGTTTTCTGTTTCACCTCTTCCACATGGCAAAATGTTTATCTTTGAGGACTTTTTTCATCAGGGAAACAAACAAACAAAGTCACTTGAGGAGAGATCGGGTAAATAGGGAGACTGGGACTTGGGGGTAGTGCGCTTTTGGTCAAAATCTGCTGAACACGCAGTGCGGTTTACATGTTGTTCATGTAAATTACTCATCATGAAATGGGCAAACGTTTTGAAAGAATTTTTAAAAAAAATTTACTAGAGCCAAATGCAGCCTCTCACAACAACGCTAGCTGGTCCACTGATTCTGATGGGTTCCTAGAATACTTACCTCGTGAGTATTCACAAGGGACACGCCCTCCAAAAAACCATTCCAGGTTTTTTTGTTCTTCTTTGTATATATCTGTGTGGGGGTATATGTATACATTTACATCTGTCTACACATATGTAAATGAAGTAAGAGACCTACTAGAAGTGGGTTTCCCTGAGGGGGTTTAGGTTTCTTCTTCCAAAACCACCTTTGTAAAGGAGTTTCTGATAGTAAATATTTATGTTCTACTGTGTGTATATTTATAGGAGTACTAAGATAACTACTGAAATGTGAAGATTTTTCAGTGCAAAAAGCTGAGAATATGGAATCATATTGTGGCCTACGTATCTTCCCTTTCTTCCTTTCCTACCCCCAGTATATTATATATACAGAATCAAAATGAAGTTAAAATGTCACTACAGAAAGCAGAAATTTCCAATCTCTACATTTAAATAGGAAACTACATTTAAAAAATGAAAAATAATCTTTCTATGTACTCACTTTAGATAAAACCTGACTGATTTCTTTTTCAGTCACGTGCTCATGCAATAAATATATATGTAAAAAATTAAAAGATGAGACTACCTTAGGAATAGTATGTTAGAAAGTTATTGAAAATGAAATAACTACATAAATACAAAGTATTTGTAAAATAAGTCATGTACAACGGCCTTTAAAATTAATTTAATAAATGAAAAGTAGAATTTTAAAATATTACTTTGATTTTTATTTTAACTCACTGTTTAATCAAATTAAGTTAAAATTATATAATTGCTTTTTATTGAACATTTCCCTGAGATAATTGTACAATTACATGCCATTGTAAAACTGTTGCATAAAGACTCCTTGTACACTTTGTTCAATTTCTTCCAATGATAACATTTTGGACCCCCATAATATAAGGCTACAGCCAGGATATTGACATTGATACAGTTCAGCAAATTTATCCAGATTTCCCTGTTTTATTTGTATTTACTTGTGAGTAGTGTGCATGCGTGTGTGTGTGTGTGTGAAGCTCTTTACAATGTTATTATCAACTGTGTTTTTTCCCATATCCACCACACAGTCAAGATTCAAGATGCTGAACAGTTCTAAACACACTCATCTCCCTTCCATCCTTCCTATACCCTATTTGAACTAAAAATCAGTTTTTAAAAAATGAGCAAATGAACTTAGAAATCCTTATGAATCAAGCACTCCTACCACTTGCTATTTCCACCATTAGCTTACTAATGGACCAGGTTCATCTGCCAATTGTCATACCTCGGATGTAAATTTTCTTGGTAACACTTATCAATAGGCACATTTTAAGATGTATTTTTGTGCATGTACATACATTACTCTAGCATCGCTACATATGTTTACTCCTTTGTCTCAAATCAATTGAAAACACAAAGTCACATTCGTTTATTTATTCCATTCTTAATTGTCACTTATTTGAATTAAAAGGATCTATTCATTCTTATTAAAATCAAATCAGAGACTTCGCTATCTGGCTTAATCCCTCCAAGATTTAATTGCATCATTTATATATAGCATTTTACCCATATTTATCAGATGTAAATCTACTTATGGAAAATATTAAAATATAAGTACATGGGATATTTTATTTGTATTTTAAATATGAACTGTTAAAAAATAATTAGATTATTAATGTCCTCTAAGAGTAAAATTCCACTCAGAAATGCCTGTCAGTCAGTAAACCCATTGATCAAGGTGTAAGAAACTACAGAAAACTGGAAACTTATGGCAACCAAGAGGAAGTATGACAAGATGAACTCAGAAAATTTGCTGTTCATGTTTTAAATAATCTGCATGTGAAGAGACTAGTCACTCAGGAATGACTTTGCAGATACTTTACCTAGCTATATTCCTTTCCTAGTCATCTGCTTTCTCACTTAATCAGCTCTCTTGAGGTTTTCTCACCAGGAAATGGAAATAAGTCCATTAATTGTAAGAGATTAAATAGTGATCACAATTTTATGTTTAATATTAATATCTATATGTGAGTTTTTCATTATTAGTTCAGTTCCTGTATGATGATTCATTTCAAACAACAACACAATAGGATTCACTTCTACTGTAAATATGAAAAAATTAGCACTATATTATATAAAATAACAGAGATGATGCTTCGTGTGAAAGTTAGTTCTTTTTGCACAATACATGTTGGTAAATGAATGGCCAACATGATAAAATAAGAAGTAAAATAACTCAAAGGAAAGTGACCATAGGTGCTGAAGTCAGTGGCAAGAACCCCTGACTCTGCTACCAAACAACCAAAACACTAGAACTCTCTGGGCCACAGCTTTCACATTTGCAAAATGGCAACAATAATAGAATTTACTTTCTAGAGTTGTTGTGTAAGTTCAATTATTTGATGTGTATTTCACTTAAAAGATTCACAAATATATAATAAAAATGCTCAATAAATGTGGGCTGTTACTAAACAAGACATATTTTAAATCGTAATCTCAACTTTTATTCTGAGTACCCACCCTATTTTGTGAAATTATACTGCAATCATTAAAACAGCAATCTAAGTGATATTGCCATAATGCTGGAGAAAACCATTGAAAATTAGCTGATTTTGACATTAGATTACTACTTCCTTGTCATGAGAATTAGCAGTGAACGACTTGACTGGCTGTGTATAGTAGAATTACAGTGACGAAACTCATATAAAGTTTGCTAATTAAAGTGGGTGTTTTTTCATATATGTTGAGAAGGTGCAATCAACCTCCAGAGAACTCAAAGAGTTGCAACCTTGTATAAGTACATATTAAGTGCAGGGAGAAATTGAGGTAGAATGGGTATATAAAGCTTTTAGCTTTGTATGACAGTTCATTTCCCTTTCTTTTATTTCCTCTGTCATCATTCCTCTGCTTGACATTTCCCAGCACCTTGCTATCTGTTATTGCTTATTTATCATATACCATATTTAATACCAAGTATGACATTGTATTGATCAACCCATTATGTCTTTCCAGCTTGTCCATCTACTGTGTTGTGATAGCTTTACACATTAGCTCTTTTGAATGATGCTGTAATTGGGTTCAGAGTATCCTGGTGCACCCTACTTCTTGAGAATATATTAAGCACTTCAGTCAGCTACTTTATTTTTTTTTTCTGGGCCAAACAGTATATTTTGCTTATACCCACTAAACTACCCCTAATTCTCCATGTGGAAACTTTTCTTCATTTGCCTCTTTCTACATGTTTTCTTCATGATTCTATCC
>NW_007250362.1:11590-12442 GCF_000164805.1 Carlito syrichta
TCAAAGCAGTGTTTCTTAAGAGGGAATCTAATTGTGTCACTCTTCCATTTAAAATCCTTCGATAACTGCTTGCCCCAAGAATAAAACTGAAACTCTTTGTTGTGACTCCAAAGGCCTTTCATGACTTAACACCATCTCAGTAGTCAATCTATTTAGTGGCAAAAGCATAAGTTTTGAGATTAGATGCCTAAATTTAATCTTAACTTTCCAACCATCCACCTATCCACCTATCCATCCATCCATCTATCCATCCATCCATCCATCCATCCATTCATCCATCTAACCCTCTTTGAGTAACCACTGTGTACCTGGCACAGTTCTTGCCTCTGGATACAGCAGTGAAGAGCACTGACAAAGCCTCCCTTCTGGAGCTTTAATTCTAGAGGCACAAAATAGACAATTAACAAGAAAACAAGTATAGTATATCCTCTAGAGCAGTGGTTGGGATAAAATTGATGGGCATAATTAGTGGTATTCAGAGAGACAGAAAATGTGGATAAACCTCCAAGGCAGAAGAGTATTGAACATTGTTTTCCCCACTAGAATCATCTCAGTACTAAAGTTTCTGGGGAACTTTATGTTTAAATTTTTTATTTTATTTTATTTTATTTTAAAGATGTGGGGAACAACTCAGGATTAGGTTTACAAGTAGACATCATACAGGTAAAAATCTGGGCCTCCCTTTAGTTCCCACTTTGCCTGGTTTGAGATCAGGTACCCTTATTGTTGTTGTATCTCCATCCCCACCCCAGCAGTACGCCACTACTGCCAATCGCTTTCTTATAGTACTATGCTAAATGTTCAGGGTCCACTTAAGAGTGAGAACATGTGGTACTCAGTTATTTGTTTTTG
>NW_007250362.1:13068-13497 GCF_000164805.1 Carlito syrichta
AGAATATGTCATATTTGGTTTTCTATTTCTGCATTAATTTGCTTAGAATAATGACCTCTAACTGTGTCTGTGGTGCTGCAAATGACATGATTTCATGGAAGATCCTATTTGGATTTCAGAGGTGAGAATTAAGAATCTGTTACATTTGGGATGCTTGGTACATATCCAGGAGAAAATGTCAAATGGGAAGTTGCATATGAAACTATAGAGCTCAGGTGGGTAGTTTGGTCTGGGATATAACATTTTCTGTCATTTGCATGTAATGTTTTTAAAGTCATGAGATTGAATGGGGACACCTAGGAACAGAAACAAGTATATATCAGGGGTGTGCTAAAAAGTGCTTAAAGGCCGGGCTCGGTGGCTCAGCCTGTAATCCCACGCCTTTGGGAGGCTGAGGTGAGTGGATTGCCTGAGCCCGTGGGTTCGAGA
>NW_007250362.1:13529-21153 GCF_000164805.1 Carlito syrichta
GCCACTGCACTCCAGTCTGGGGGACAGAGTGAGATTCCAACTCAAAAAAAAAAAAAAAGTGCTTAAAAACACTGGTTTTGCAAGCATCAATTATGAAAACCTTTATGATTGTGTTTTTATCAGTAACTGCTTACCACATATCTGGGAATTTGGTATAATTTTCACAAATGAGACAACTAATGCAGTTTCATGCTATAACTTACCTCAAGATAGTACCATACCTCTCAAGGTACATCCTAGGTCTTAGAGATATTGAGTGCCTCACAGGAAATTGTTTCTATGCTCTGTGGGAAAAAGAAAAATATCATGAGACATGTAACTCATGAAACCTAATGATTTTCTTAATTGATATTTGTAAAACATATACTTCCAAAAACAAGTCTCTGTGTGTGTGTAATTAGCAGATTAACTTACCTCCTGAAGACACAATCCATCTCTCTATTTCCCACAGTCTCCTTTACCAACCCAGCTACATATTTGTATATTCAAGGCCCCAATTTACTCATCTCTGTGACCTACCTGGGCCTTTGACTACCAAAAGTAGTCTTTCTTTCTGGGTCCTTTCTATTTATTTCATTTACTCCTTGCTGTATTACATGGTAGTTGTCTCAAACACCACATGGCTAATGAAATCATGTTTCATTAGTCCCACCTTCCTTAGATCCAGGCCAATGTCAGTGATAGCAGTAAAATAACAAGCCAGAAATAGTCCACTTTCCAAAGATGTTTCTCAATGGAAGTAAAGATTATTATTATCATTATTTTAGTTGGCGTCTCACTCTGTCGCCTAGGCTGGAGTGCAGTACCATGTTGATGACCACCGCAGCCTTGACCTGCTAGGCTCAGGTGATCCTTCTGCCTCAGGCTTCCAAGTAACTGGAACTACAGGCACTTGCCACCATGCCCAGCTGATTTTTTGATTTATTGTAAAGATGGGGTCTCACCAAATTGTCCAGGGTGGTCTTGAACATGTTGGCTCAGGCAATCCTCTCACCTCAGCCTCCCAAAGTAAAGATTATTCTTCATCAGTTTGAAATTCTTAAATTCCTTCTTGTTGAACTGTGAAGCTGGCATACTACCTGTAGCTGCCAGACTAGGGGCTCAGGAGTTGTCCTTTCAAGGGAAGATACCAGGTTGCTTTGACTAATAATACAAATTTTAGGTATCTTCCTGGAAAAGGCAATATTTGGTATACAGAGAATATCAATATATTAGCTTTGAACAGTCCTCAACATTAAGAACAATAGGTCAAAATAACATTTAAAAAATCCTTTTTGAAAAAGATAAATAACACTCTTTTTACTTTAATTTAAAAAGTAAAGTTACAAATTTATATATCATAAAAAGAACCACAAAAATAATTTATTATGGGAATGATTCCATGTAGAAAAATTCATTATCAAATAGCCAGGAACCAGATATGTCAAAAAGTGAATGTAAGTATCACAGGGTTATAACTAGACGCTGAACACTGTCTGAATTAATTGCCCTCTCATTGAGGGCACAAGGTTAACTTTCAACCATATACCACAATTTTTAAGCAATTTTTTCTTCTCTGGAATATGTATGAAGTATAACTAAAAAATGATAAAAAAAATATTTTGCATTGAAACCATAATCATTACTGTATAGTCAAATAGCAATCATCATTTTCTATCTTTTAAAGTTTGTATCCCTTTCATCGTTCTCTTTGTTCTCTCTTTCTGCTCTATTTCCCTTCCTTTTCATGAGTTTACATGTCTTGTGATATTTTTCTTTTTCCCTCAGAGCATAGATACAATTTCCTGTATGGCACTCAATATCTCCAAGACCTAGGATGTACCTTGAGAGGTCTGGTACTATTTTGAAGTAAGTTATAGCATGAAACTGCAATAGCTACCTCATTGGTGAAAATTATACTAAATTCCCAGATATATGGTAAGCAGTTACTGGTCAAAACACAATCCTAATAGTTTTCATAATTTATGTTTGCAAAACCAGATATAATTCTGACCATGTTGCGTCCCCCTTACAGGACTCTAGTGGTAAGAAAAGGTTCTATTTTATGAGGTTTAGTACATATTATATTTAGACTTCTTCTACTGTTATATTTCTGTAGCAGACATAAGACTTTAGACTTTGTTCTTATACTAGTTTGTGAAACATTAATGAAATACATAAATATATGTGTGTGTATATGTATATTTCTACTTTTATAGTAGGATTCCAAAAATAATGTGGCAGATGATTCTCTTGAAGTATTAGCATTTTTCAGATAGTGCTTTAAATTATCTTTAAAAAAGAAAACTTCATTGCATCATTCTGTTTACCATTCTCAATAAAACATAAGACTCAATGACCACTCTCAGTAATTTTAAAAATTGTCTTGTCCCTTGTCCTACTTTGGCATTACTTTTGGAATTAACTTTCTGCAATGCTTATTGGCCAACACATGAATTATAAACGGCTTGACTGTAATCAATTTTTCACATATCTACTATTCCAAATTCATACTTAATGTTTAAATAACTTAAGCCACATGATCTGACTCATGTAAAACTTTCATTGACTTTTACTGGAGTCAGTGAAATTTTGTCAGACATCCAGAATTTAGTTCACTGCTACATCCCAGAATACACACTACAAACGAGAAACTGATGAATTTTATACCACACGGCGGGATAATATTCTTTTAATACTTTTTCTGTTCTCAATGGGATTTTTTTTATAAATATGTAACATTCATAATGACATTGAGATTCCTGGTAGGTAAGTATTAACTTATAATATAAATATATACTTAATGATTTTATTGTATAAAATGTTATCATTACTGTTTATTGTTAGCATCATTGTTACGTTCTTTAAATTTATTTTCTGAGCACTCAGGTTAAATGGAGTCTATGAACAGAAACAATAATTTTTTTTTGTTGGCTGTTTATTCCTGAAATGCTTAGGCCTAGTTTTAATGGTGATATTAGGTAGCTAGCATTTTTTCCTCATGTTGATGAAATTAAAGATGACCTAAACTAAGGATGAATCAAAAGGAACTTAAAGGTTCCAGAATGATGGCAACATTAGCACATATATTCTACCCATAAGCAAAAATCTACCTCTTTGATCAAAGAATGTCAACAACAGGTACAGTGGAGTCTGATGCTGGGGCTTAAGGGGAGGTCATTTGACTTTGAGAATGATACCAAACACAGACCACAAATGTTAAAGAATTTCTTCCAAATATGGTAACACTTAGAACCAAAATAAAGGGAGATACTATTTTTTTAATAGGCTGTAGCAGTCTTACAGGTTGCAGAGGAAACTCTAGCAAACTCTGCTAATATCTGAGAGGCAAAGATTGGAGCTGCAGACTGGCCTGAGGAATGATGGGGACTTCAAGCCTCTTTCCCACCACAGTTCAGCAACATTCCTAGGCCATGCTGGCATCTCTGGAATGTAAAGTGAGCACCCAGTCCCTCCTCACTTTGTTTTTCTGATCTGGTTTTTTCCTAGTTACAGAGTTCCCTCAGATGAAGGAGAGAAGAAGCCTAAGGAGCAGGAATAAGACCAGAGGAAGTAGAGGAGAGAATATTGAACACACAACAAAATATTAACAATGGAAGAAACAGCATGAAGCATGGAAAACTGAACTAAGATGTGGGAAAAAAAACTTGCACCCTGCAAATATTAGCTTGTATTCCAATCTTAGTTCACTGATTACTTGGTGTGTGTTTCTGAGCAAGTTTTTAAACCAGTTTGTGCCTGTTTCCTCATCTATAAAATAGGGATAATAAACAATCTATATGTGAGGTTTAAACGAGAATAGTTAATTTATATTTTAAAAAATTATTACAATACCTGGCACATACTAAGTGTTCCATAAATGCAGATTGCTTTCATTAAATTAATTGAAAACATTTAGTTTAAATTATTAAATATTGCCATTATTAATTTAAGTAAAAATAGGATTAAACAACTTTTTTATTTAATAGGTAAATGCTCCAATTAGGTTTTAAAATGTAGCTTATGTGATGTGCAAAAGAGACAATTGAAATAATGTGACTCAAAAGTTAAAAACAAAGGACATTATGCTGGAAAACCTAATCACTATAGCCAAGTAAGTTTCACTTCTTGTAATAGTATCCTAACCACAGTAATAAAGGCCATATTCTTTACTCTCTGACTCTAGTCCATCTCTGGCTACAAGCTATTGGACCAGGGACAAACACCCGACCAAAGACAACCACACTGTGCTTTTGTACCCCGACTGAAAAGGACTCTGGAGAGAATTTATTTTTTAAAGTCGGGGAATTTAATAAATGAGTTGAATAGAAGTGTGTTGGAGTGAATCAGTAACTCCTTGTATCCTTAAATGAGGGACAATCGGAAAAGGAATCCACAAACCCAAGGTTGCCCTGGGTTGCCAGGTGAGAAACAGGGAAATGCAAGGTTATTGTATATCCCTGCAGCAGAATGCTTTCTCTGCCTTTAGTTTTGGCCCTGAAAGCACTAAATGACAACTGTAGAGTTTCTACTATACTGTGTCTATGGGTGAGGCTGGGATCCCAACAGAGAATAAGGTTATCCTGGAGGACGGAGGAGTTGAGAATTCTTGGCGTCCCAGAATTTCTGAGGCATTTGCCAGTGCAAGCCACCTCCCACATGTGAGGGGACATCCCTTTAAAAAATCCATCCTGCCGGGCTCGGTGGCTCAGCCTGTAATCCTGCACCTTTGGGAGGCTGAGGTGAGTGGATTGCCTGAGCCCATGGGTTCGAGACCTGCCTGGGCAGCAAGACCTCATCTCTACAATAAATCAAAAAAAAAAATTAGCCGGGCGTGGTAGTGCGCACCTGTAATTCCGGCTACTTGGAAGGCTGAGGCGGAAGGATCGCCGGAGCCCAGCAGGTCGAGGCTGCAGTGGCCAGGAGTGGCCACTGCCCTCCAGTCTGGGCGACAGAGTGAGACTCCAACTCAAAAAAAAAAGAAAGAAAGAAAGAAAAAGAAATGCAAATTAAAAAAAAAATCCATCCTGTGACCAAAGCTTGGAATGCAACACTGGCTTTTGGAAATAAGCAAAGGCAGATTAAAGAAGAAAGGCCCTTCACTGTGAGTTCTAACTGATGTTTCCCTTCAGGGACCGAGACTTAGCCTTTATTTCTAGAAGAATGGGGAGGGGAGGGGCTAGTCCCTTTTGTTGCTAAGCGACAAAAGCTTTCTCAGGTCAGGCTTGCCCCTATTGACAATCAGTGACAAGGTGGATGTAGCCATGCAGGGAGAAGCCTCTCATTTCAAGATTTCTGGTTCTGTATTTTCAACCATGGAGCTCTCAAGAATAAAATTGACTGGAAGATTATCAGAGTTTACGAATGATGTTTTTAGATATACGTCAAGCCTGAGAAGAAGGGAAAGTTTCAGACTCAAACCAACACAGTGGGGCATCTTATCTTTCCCTGCAAAGTCCATACCCAGTACAAAGGATGCTAAGAATACATTTAACAAGGAATATATAGAACTCATGTGAAGAAACAAAACCAGTCAACTAACCAACCAAATGAAGGACATATGAGTAAAAGAATATCAGAATGAATGAAGAGACATCTCCCGTCCTTGTTGGGAGGACAGACAGTATAAAGATGTGAATTTTCTGCACATTTATTTGTAAATATAATGCACATTTATTTGTAAATATAATGCAGCTTTTGACATGACAGCATAGCTCTCACTTATTTGGAAGTCTAAATATGTAGAAATACCCAAAATCACACTGAGAAAAAACAAGTACAGAGTAAGAATTTACCTATGATATTAAAAACCATATTGCTAAGGTGTGGCAATTGAAACAGTGTGATAGTATGTGATACCAGCATCAGAATAAATAGGCAGGTCAGTGGAAGAGATTAAAGAGTCCAGGGGTAAACCCAAGTATAAAAACCCTGGGGAATTTAGAAAGCACTATAGGAGACCTTTCAAATCAATGCAATGAATGGATTTATAAAAAAAATGTTTTGGAACAAATAGCTAGTGTTTGCAAAAAATATAACATAGGAACCCTGCGTCTCTCCTGATTATATTTTGAAATTTAATATCAGATATAAATGAAAAAAAGTAAGATCAAGAAGTATGAGAAGAAATTTTAGATGAACAAAGCTATGCTTTTGAGGTCCAGAAGTGTACTAGTCTGCTAGGTCTAATACTATAAGAAGATCCCTTGGCTTAAATAAGATACATTTATTATTTCAGTTCTGGAGGCTAGAAGTGCAAGATCAAGGTGCTGGCAGGATTTGTTTTTTCCTGAGGCCTCTCTCCTCCATGTGTTCTCACGTGGCCTTTTCTTTGTTCATGAGCCCCCTTGGTGGTTCTTCCTCTTTATTTTTTATTTTTTGGAGTCAGAGTCTCACTCTGTCACCCA
Organism: Carlito syrichta; assembly: GCF_000164805.1. NCBI lineage: Eukaryota > Metazoa > Chordata > Mammalia > Primates > Tarsiidae > Carlito > Carlito syrichta. The sequence goes on from NW_007250362.1 coordinate 19,916, forward strand.
GGCTGGAGTGCAGTGGCATACTCAGCCTCTACCTGCTGGGTCCAGAAATTCCTTCCACCCCAGTCTTCCAAGTGGCTGGAACTACAGACCCACATCTCCATACTCAGCTAATTTTTTGATTTATTGTAGAGATGAGGTCTCACCAAGTTGCTCAGGCTGGTCTCGAACCCCTGGACTCAGTCAATCCTCTCGCCTTGGCCTCCCAAAGTGCTGGGATTACAGGCTTGAGCCACCATACCCAGTTCTACTTTTAAGAACAGTTGGCTGGGATCAGTGGTTCAGCCTATAATCCCAGCAGTTTGGGAGGCCGAGGCAAGTGGATTGTCTGGGCCCACAAGTTCAAGACCAGCCCGGGCAACTTGCTGAGACCTCATCTCTACAATAAATAAAAAATGAACCGGGCATGGTAGCACGTGCCTGTAGTCCAGCTACTTGGAAGGCTGAGGGGGAAGGATTGCTGGAGCCCAGCAGGTGGGTGCTGGGGTGGCAGTGAGTGGGTGAGTGTGCCATTGCATTCCAACCTGTGCGATGGAGTGAGACTCCAACTCAAAAAAAAAAAATTGAAAAAAACGGCACAGTTACATTGGATTAGGGCCCTGCCCTGAAGGCCTCGTTTAACCTAATTACCTCTATAAAGACCCTATCTTTAAATGCAGCCAGATTGGGGTTAGGCTCTCAACTTACACATTTTGAAGGATACAGTTCAGTCCATAGCGGGAAGTATTTTCTAAGTTTACCTGAAAGAATAGTCATTCATTTATCTAACTAGAAATCAAAAGACTTCAAATAAAATAACAATCTCGTCTTTTGTTGATTCGATTTTTTAAATTGATATGTCTTAGCATAAGTAAGAGTATGTGGCTTCAAGTACGGTAGAAGCATTCTCTCATGCTGTTGGTGCGAGAATATGTGGCTATGAATACTATGCAGGGCAATTTGGTTATTTGTAGCACATTAAAAGAATGTGTGTACTTCTCCATTTCTTAGATTTTATCCTAAAGAAATAGTCCAATGGATGAGTGTAGGTGTATGTTCAAAAATGTAAGATCATTTCAGATAACAAGAATAGGAAACAAATTTGGTGTTAACAAATAGGGAATTGGATGAGCTAATTAAAATACCAGCTATCCATGGAATACTCTTTAGTCATTAAGAAATATATGGAGGATCAGCTTTCTGGATCTGGACATAGAATCTCTGCTGTATCCTGTCAAGTGAAAAAAAGTAGGGTATAGTAT
>NW_007250362.1:21528-24261 GCF_000164805.1 Carlito syrichta
AATTAGTGAACATGTTCAAAAGGGATATCAAGGCAAAGTTATTTAACATATTAAGACGTTTAAAAGGAAACACAATTATAGGAGTAGTTTAAGCAATCCAAAAATAAAATTTATTGTGGGAAGAAGCACACTTTTAGAAGATTATAATTGAAGAAAATCAGAAGTGAGCTCTTATGAACATTTTCTGAATATTTTTGATATATGCTTAATCAATAAATTAAATATGATTAAATGGGCAAAAAATTAAGATTACTCCTCTTGTTTCTTAAGATACACATATTAGTGCTTAAACAAATCTAACCCCAGTAATTTTATCACAAACATATTGCATTAAAATAACTGATAAGGAATTACAAAATAAAATCTATATTATATTAAGACAAACATGTGTAAATGTATGTATATGTACATAAGCTATATGTACATATAAATATACCATAAACCATATGTACATATATAGTCATATATATTTTAATTTAAAGATGAGGTATGCCTAGGTTGCCCAGGCTGAACTCAAACTCCTAGGCTCCAGCGATAATTACTGATTATGTGACCTTGGACAAGTTACAAACTCTCTGTGCCTCAGTTTCTTCACTGTAAAGTGAAGATATTAATAGCACCTACATTATAGGGTTAGAGTGAGAATTAGATGTGTTAACAATTGAAAAGTGCTTAGGACTGTGACTAGCACATTGTAAGAGCAATATAAGTGCTTAATATTACTATTAAGATTTTTTTCCCTTGAGTTGGAGTCTCACTCTGTCACCCAGACTGGAGTGCAGAGGCATGCCCATGGCCACTGCAGCCTCAACCTGCTGGGCTCAGGCGATCCTTCCTCCTCAACCTTCCAAGTAACTGGAACTACAAGCGTTCACCACCACACAAGGTCAATTTTTAAATTTATTATAGAGATGAGGTCTCATCAAGTTGTCCAGGCTGGTCTCAAACCTGTGGGCTCAGGCAATCCGCTCACCTTGGCTTCCCAAAGTGCTGGAATTATAAGCATGAGCCACCGAGCCCTATTATTAAGATTTTAACATTACCTTCAGGATTGTTCAGTCTAAGACACAAAAACACAATTGGAAACATTTCTCCTGGGATAGTAAACTCTCCACATCTGAAGACTAAGTTAAGTGTGAAGTAGCACCAACATTTGTCAGGTACCCTATAGCTAAGATGTCTTCTGAGTAGAAGGTTGACTTGAATTTCCTCTAAATCCATCTTATTCTAACAGTATATGATCCTGTAGACTCTATAAAATTAGTTATAACAAATAAAGTAACTGATAAGAAATTTTAGAAATGAAGTCTATACTCCATTTAATGTTTCCAGAAGAAACATTAATTGATCATCTTCTATTCTGCTAATGCAATGCCTATGAAGATGGAGGAGGAAGAGGAAAAGGAAATGGAGGAAGGGGACAGAAGAGGGAAGAAAAATAAAGAAGAATCAGTGTTACAGTGGGAAGTTCTCTTGGTAGGAAGGTTAGAAGTAATTTCTGAAGAGGAAATAAGGTCTTTCTCCCAGCCCCAAATAGAATCCCCAGGAGGGTAGAGCAAGATATATAGAAAAAAAGAAAGGATAAAAAGAGGTACGTGAACATTTAGTCATTTCCCAAGAATGAAAAATTATTTGACTTAAACAAAAAAAAGATTATATAATATCAGGTCATATATTGTCAATCAGGTCATATATTTTCAATTTAAAATTTACTTAGAATACTTTCATATCATTATATATCCTATTATATTTTTTGTTAGGGGTTCACAGTGTTTCATTGAATGGACATATGACAATTTATTTAACAGATCCTGAATTCATGAAAATTTACATTGTTTCCATCAGTTTAATGATACGAATGTTCTTATGACCATAATATCAGACACCCTTTAAGCACTCCTTTAATTGTCTCGGACTTTATTTCAGACACTTCTGTGGCAATCAGTACAGCATAAGCTGTGACCAGCCTCTTGGCTCAGGCACCTGTGATGAGCTCCTCACCTCCCATCCCAGGAATTCTTCATTATCTCTAAGATAATAGATTTCAGGGAACCACTTGGTGCCCATATTCCATGGGGTATAAATTTTTCTCAATAGGAATGGACACTGGTGGATACAGGCTTACTGTCTTTCTCTCCAGGGTGGACAGACCTGATAAACCTTTTGCATGGTTTCTCAGATGGCCATAGTGTTTTCCCACTCTCACTGCTTTGCTTCCCTTGTCCCTCACTTCTACTTCTCCAAAGAAAGCATGCACACATAAAGTCCTTGTTTTAGATTCTGCTCTCTGAGGAAAACAGATCATGAGAGATGGTACTAGGAATTACCTTGGAAAGCAGACCCTCAGAATTTTGGAACCAGATTACTTAGTGGTCAGACATTATTAAAAATGAACCCCCAATGGTGGTAAGAACTCCTGTTATAGGATGGCATCACAATTACTAATTTCTCCTTTGGCTGATTAAGACAAGTTATAATTACAAGGTAAGACATCTGAATGGTACATGAACAATTAGAGTTATTACAATGATAAGGATTTTGGTATTGGTTTGTTTTCGTTAACTGTTTTGGAAGTCTTGAAAAAAAAGAAAAAGAAATCTCAGAATAGTCTATTGTCAATGAAAGCAAACTGGGAAACCCAGAGGACCTGTGTGGCAGCTTTGAAAGGACATCTCATCTCCTCCAGCTCAGAAAGACCTGTCTGAAATCTAGGCTCAGAACACAATTCAAAGA
>NW_007250363.1:0-1257 GCF_000164805.1 Carlito syrichta
GATATCAGAATTTCTTTAAATCATAGTGAGAAACAACTAAACCAGCTCTTTTTAAATTTGCTCCTGACAGGTGGCCTATGAATCCACCCATTCAGTTTGCAGTATAGCGTACAGAGTAACACCACGCTTTTTTCATTTATTTATTTATCTATTAATATGTTTCAAAGTAATTACAACACTTTCACAAAGGAAGCAAACTTCTAAATTGTCTTTGAAGGAGTTGAAAGAAATTCTAAGATGTTCTAGTCACATTAAAGAGAAAATATTAAGCCGGGCTCGGTGGCTCAGCCTGTAATCCCGCGCCTTTGGGAGGCTGAGGTGGGTGGATTGCCTGAGCCCGCAGGTTCGAGACCCGCCTGGGCAGCGAGACCTCATCTCTACAATAAATCAAAAAATCAGCCGGGCGTGGTAGCGCATGCCTGTAATTCCAGCTACTTGGAAGGCTGAGGCGGAAGGATCGCCGGAGCCCAGCAGGCGAGATTGTGGTGGCCGGGAGCGGCCACTGCACTCCAGTCTGGGCGACAGAGTGAGACTCCAACTCAAAAATAAAAAATAAAAAAATAAAAAAAAAAAAAAGAGAAAATATTAATCTGCATGTTGGAAGTTTCTTGGCCAAATACACAAGAGAAGGTGGTGTGATTATTTGTGTCAGTTCAGGGAAAAATGCATGATGGGACTTTGATTCAGTCAAAATCCTGCTCTGGTATTCTCTTGCCAGAATAGTGTTTTTCTGGGCAACACAGTTTATTGAACTTACCAGGAAGCACCTGCATGCGACCTACTTCGGGAATGAGGATATTCTTAAGGCTCTATGAAGAGTTTAAACTCATGCTCTTTACTCTAAGTGCAGTTTTGGTCTAGGTTAGTCATTCCTGTAACTAATTAAGGCTATCCCATGGTATTTAACACTACACATTGTGTTGTTTCAGTGATTGAAATCTGTGAAACCTCAAACAATGGTGTTAGGTAAGTTTTGTGAAAGAGCAAAGAGAATGTCATTCTTTCTATGGAAGCTATGAGGAGAGACCACAGTATTTTATGAAAACAAAATAGTTTGTATATTAGGGGCTAGAGTATTATGACTATTTCATGAGTGTCACAATAGAAATCACTTTTACCAAAGAGCAAGTTAAAAAGTGTTTTTCTCTTCATGACTACGATTTAAGTAACCAAGTGGCAAAACATGCATTATTCATAATGTGATCATATTGTGTACATACATAGGCCTATGCTAATTGTGAAAGGCTTCAATATTAT
>NW_007250363.1:2782-3711 GCF_000164805.1 Carlito syrichta
GTTCTAGATTATTTCACTCCTTGTGGTAATTTAGGCAACATCATTTTACTTAACACTATACATTGCATTTTCCTAGGGATCAAAATACATTAAAACCTAAAGTTTCTATTTCAATTTTGTATAAGTATAAAGATAAGTTATTACCCTGTGGAAGCTATGAGGAGAGAACACAATCCCACAAGGAAACATGATTTGTAACCAAGGGGCTAGAGGGTTATGATTATTACATGGGGTTCACAATAGAAAGAACTTTTAGCAACAAGCATGTCCAATGTAGTTTTTTTCTTACTGTCTTAGAGATGTGTTCCTCAGTGTTAAATAATGCATACAGCTGAGAGTAGCAAAGTAATTTAGAAATGTAACTTATAAATCTATGATGATGCTAACCTCCTAAAATGTTCCACAGTATCTGTGGAACTTGACACAAAGTAAGAGTTTGCAAAGCGGATATCAGAATTTCTTTAAAGCATAATATGAAAATAAATAAACTAAAACAAAATCACCAGTTTTTTCCTACAGTTGATGCTGACAGGTATCAGATGGAACCACCTATTCTATGAGTTTGAAGTATAACCCAGTGATTCTACCAGCTCACTCTTTTTAAATTTATTAGTTTATTTAACTGTTCATGTATTTAAAATTCAGTAAAATATTTTCACAAATAAAGGAGATTGCCAAGTTATCTTTCAAGGAAGCTTAAAGAAAACCCAATATGTTCCCAGTGACTTCAAACAGAATACACAAATATTCATGCTGGAATAATCTTGAAGACATAAATATCAGAATGGGGTACAATCTTTTGTGTCATTTGGGAAACAAAGCATGGTGGGAGTCCATAAAAATCAAGCAGCTCCTCTTGATTTCGCTTCCCTGAAGAGTGCTTCACTGGTCAATAGTGATTATTAGACATAAGATGAAACACCTGCATG
>NW_007250364.1:0-10598 GCF_000164805.1 Carlito syrichta
GTCTTTGGATGGAGTGTTCTGTAGGTATCAATTAAGTCCATTTGGTCCAAAGTCACATTGAGGTTCCGGATCTCCTTGCTGATTTTTTGTCCTGATGATCTGTCTAGGGTTGTGAGTGGGGTATTAAAGTCCCCAGTTATGATGTTGTCAAAGTCAATATATTTCTTTAGTTTTCCTAGAAGTTGCTTTATGAAAGTTGGCGCACCTATGTTGGGTGCATATATGTTTAGGATAGATATTTCTTGTTGATGGATTGAGCCTTTTATCATTATGTAGTGGCCTTCTGTATCTTTTTTGATTTTTAATAGCTCGAAGGGTATTTTGTCTGAAATTAAGATTGCTACTCCTCCTTTCTTTTATATTTCGTTTGCCTGAAAGTTTGTTTCCCATCCTCTTACTTTGAGTCTGTGGGTATCCTTTCTAGTGAGGTGAGTCTCTTGAAGGCAATAGATTGTTGCCTGATGATATTTTATCCATTTTGTCATTCTATGTCTTTTCAGTAGTGCATTTAGTCTGTTCACATTTAGGCTAATAATTGAAATGCAAGAGTTGATCCCTGTCATAAGGTTCTTACAGTGTTGTTCCTGTTTGTTTGTTGTCTTTCTTTGGGTTTTGGAGTTGGTTCATGTGTGTTTTTAATGTTTTGCCAATACTCTTGTGAAGAATGTTGCTGTTCTTTTTTCTTTTTCTTCTGTGTTCAGTACTTTCTTAAGTGTTTCTTGTAGAGGTGGTCTGGTGGCAGTGTAGGTTCTTAGATTGGATATCTGGGAAAGATTTCAATTCTCCCTCACTAATGAAGCTTAGTTTGGCTGGGTAGGTTATTCTTGGTTGAAATTGTTTATCTTTTAGAACTTTGAAGATAGGGCTCCAGGCTCTCCTAGCCTGAAGGGTTTCTGTGGATAAATCTGTTGCTATTCTAATTGGTTTTCCCTGGTAGGTAGTCTGGCCATTTTCTCTTGCTGCCTTTAGGATTTTTTCTTTTATAGCTACTTTGTTTAGGCGAATTATTATGTGTCTGGGAGTTGGTCTTCTCATTTGTTGTCTTGCAGGGGTTCTCTGAACCTCTTGTGTTTGAATTTTTTCATCCTTAATGAGATAAGGGAAGTTTTCTTGAATGATTTCATGAAATGTTTGTTCCAGTGTGGCTTCTGTTTCTCTCTCGGCCTCAGGAACCCCAATTACTCTTAGGTTTGGTCCCATGAAGTGATCATTCATCTCTTGCAGGTTTTGTTCTGTCTTTTTGAGCTTCTTTTCTATGCTTTTGACAGTTTGGGTTAGTTTTGTGTTTTGGTCTTTGAGCTCTGAGATTCTTTCTTCTGCTTGACTGATTCTCCTTTCTGTGCTTATTAGTCTGTTATTCATTTCCATCACAGTATTCTTTACTGCTGTCATTTCTGACATCAGCTCCTTCCTATTTTCATCTTGTCTGTCCTCAATTTTTTAAATTCTCTCCATTAACGTCTTGATGTCTGGGTCTGTTGCATGTAACCAGTCATTCTGGGGGCTCTTCATTGTTTGTGTTCCAGAATCTGTTTTCTCAGTGTCTGATCTCCCAGGGGTCTGTATGAGACCTATATTCTTCTTTTGCCTTTTTTTCATTTGTGCAGTTTTTTCCCCTCCCTACTTTTTCCTTCCCTCCATGTCACCATCTTCTTTAATTCTGTTATTCAGGGGTAAAGGGATTGGTTTTACTTCTGTTTGTTCAATCTCCTATTCTTTATGTATGCCCTCTTACTTTGTTCAATTCTGGAGTTGCACTGTAGGTTGGGGCTGGCCTTTTTTGCAGTTTTGAGATTTACTTAAGGGGGGAGCTGTTATTCAAAATCTATCTGCAGGTCCTGGTATTCGGTGACAGGTGTGTGAATAATCTGGGACCCACTTCCCACTGCCTTGGAATCTGTCCGTGCAGTGGGGCTGTAGGTTTACCCCCTGAAATAAAATGTGGTTTACAGAGGGGAGAGAATGGAGCAGACAGTGGGTTGAAGAGGGGGATGGAGAGATAGAGGAGTAAGGGGGGAAACAAACGAGTGTGCCAACAAATAGAGAGAGAGGCCTGTACTGAAATAGATAAAAACAATAGACCACAGCTACAGATGAACCAACTCTCATACAAAAAAAAAATAAAACATATAGTGATGCTAACATACCAGCTATCCAACCACCTTATTAGTGTGCTGTTCCTCTGTACAAAGATATGGTTTACAGAGAGAAGAAAAGAGAAGAAAAGGAAGAGGAAAAAAGAAAAAAAGGAACAATACAGTAGGAATATAATTAAGTCATTAAACTAACAGAATCAATGAAGCACACTCTGAGACATTTTGTTTAAGTCCAATGTCCTTTCAGGTCTGATTTCTAGTTTTCTTTTCAAGCTGGTAAATTAGTTTGCAGTTAGGGTCAGTTGCCTCTGGTCTGCTGTGAAGGACAGTTCAGAGCACCCTCTGTTCACCACTCTGGCCTATGTCTTTATCAAGCTTGTTTCTCCCATTTTGGTGTTGTTACCTTGAATCGCCAGAAGGTGGTGCTATCTCAGCTGCTCGCCCCAGAGGGGGTGAGGATGGACAGGGACGGCAGAGGCTGAAGATGGCAAAATGGCTGCCTGCTTCTGGGCAGATGGCAGGAGACTTACGGTGGGCAGGACGTCTCGGTCACAGGAAAGGTGGCAGCGATCCCAGCAGATCTTCCCAGAAGGGGCTTCAAGGACTGAAGTTGTGGATCACCTCCGGCCTGGGTGGTGCGATGTGCTACCGGCAGCGGTGATGGTGGCTGCGGCAGCGGCGTCTGTGCTGCAGTGGCTGTCCAGACCACTGCAATGCCCCAGCGGTGGCAATGGCCGAGCTCCTTATGAAAAGCAGGCTGCAATGTTGGGGTCTGTAGCCCCCGGGGCAAGAGTCAGAGACCCACTGCAGTTCTCCTTTGCAAAGGTTTTCACAGACAGGGTTGCCCCATCGCCATCTTGCCAGAAGTCCTCTCTGTTGCTTTTTGAGTTATTGATGATAGCCATCCTGACCTGAGTTAGTTAGTATCTCAGTGTAGTTTTAATTTACATTTCTTTGATGACTAGTGAGGCTGAGCATTTTTTCATGTGTCTATTGGCTGCTCGTATGTCTTCTTTTGAGAACTATTTATATCTTTTGCTCAGTTTGTAATGGGGCTGTTTGTTTTTTTTTCATTTTGATCTGTTTGAGTTCCTTGTAGATCCTAGATGTTAGGCCTTTGTCAGACATACAGTTAGAAAATATTTTTTTCCTAGTTTGTGGGCTGTCTCCCTGCACTCTTGATGGTTTCTTCTGCTTTGCAGAAGCTTGTCAGTTTGATGAGGTCCCACTTGTCTATCTTCTCTCTTACGGCATGGGCACTTGGTAGTTTGATCAGGAATTGGTTGCCAGTTCCAATTTCCATAAAGGTGTCTCCTACATTTTCTAAGGTTCTTGTAGTTTGAGGTTTTACATTTAGGTCTTTGACCGTTTTAGAGTTTAGTTTTGTGTATGGTATAGGTAAGGATCTTGTTTTTATCTTCTGCATGTGATCAGTCTGCTTTCCCAGCACCATTTGCTCAATAGGTTCTCCTCTCCCAAGTCAATGGTGGTGAAGGTTTTGTGAAAGATAAGTTGGTTGAGAAATTGAGGTTTTGCTTCTGGAAACTCTATCCTGTTCCACTGGTCTATATGCATGTTCGTGTACCAATATCAGGCTGTTTTGATTATTGTAGCTTTACAATAAAATTTAAAGTCTGGGAGTATGATACCTCCTACTTTGTTTTTTTTACTTAGGTTTGTTTTGGAAATTTGTGGCCATTTATGTTTCCATATGAACTATTGTATTGTTATTTCCATGTCTGAGAAGAATGCTGCTGTTAATTTAATGGGTATTGTGTTAAATCTGTACATTGCCTTGGGTAAGATGGATATCTTAACAATGTTGCTTCTTCCAATCCATGAGCATTGAGTGTTTTCCCATTTTTTTGTGTCATCTTTGATTTTTTTGAGCAGTGTTTTGTAGTTTTTAGTGTAAAGGTCTTTCACATTTCTGGTTAGGAAGACGTGAAGGTATTTTTTTTTTTTTTTCTGGCTACTGTGAATGGGAGTATGCTTTTTATTTGGGTTTCTGTGTGTTTATTGTTGGTGTATAGAAATATGACTATCTTTTGCACATTTATTTTATACCCTGAGACTTTGCCAAAGGCCTTTATCAGTGCAAGGAGGTTTTTGACAGATTTTCTTGGGTTTTTGAGGTATAGAATCATGTCGTCTACAAAGAGGGATAAGTTGACTTCTTCTTTTCCTATTTGGAAAACACCGATCTTCTCTAGTTTGATTGCTCTAGCTAGGACTTCCAAAACTATAATGAAAGGAGGGGTAAGAGTGGGCATCCTTGTCTCTTTCCAGTTTTCAGGGAAAATGGTTCCAATTTCGGTCTGTTTAGCAGTATGCTGGCTGTGGGTTTCTTGTAGATGGTTCTTACTATTTTGAGGTATGTTCCATTTATGCCTAGATATTCAATGTTTTTTATCAAGAAGTGATGCTGAATTTTATCAAAAGCTTTTTCCGCATCTAATGATGTAATCATGTGAATTTTTTTTTTACATCTGTTGACGTATTTAATTACATTTATGGTCTTATGCATGTTGAATCAGCCCTGAATCTCAGGAATGAAGCCTAATTGGTCATGGTGGATGATTTTTGAGATGTGTTGTGGAATCCGATTTGCTAGAATTTTGTTGAGAATTTTAGCATCAATGTCCATCAAGGATATTGGCCTGTAGTTTTCTTTCTTTATTGGATCTTTACCTGGTTTGGGTATCAATGTGATGTTATCTTCATAAAATGATTGGGGGGGAGTTCCATCTTTTCAATTGCCTAGAATACTTTCAGTAGGATTGACATCAGTTCCTCTTTGTATTGTTTTGTAGAATTCTGCTGGAAAACCATCTGGTCCAGGGCTTCTTTTTGTAGGTAGTATTCTTATGACATAGTCAATTTCCTGGATTGGTATTGATCTATTTAGGGTCTTGATTTCTTCTTGTTTCAACCTGGGTAGGTTATGTGATGTCAGAAAGTCCTCCATTGCCTTTAGGTTTTCAAGTTTGTTTCCATATAAGTGTGCTTAGTTGTCTCTGATAATCTTTTGTGTTTCTTCGGGGTCAGCTGTGACTTGATCTTTTGCATTTCTGATTGTGTTTATTTGGACTTTTTCTCTCTTTTTTAAAATCAGTTTTGCTAGGGGAACCATCAATCTTGTTTATCCTTTTAAAGAAACTGATCTGATTTTTTAAGATTCTTTTCTGTTTATTAGGATTCTGTTTCCTCTTGGAGTCACACTTTTGTGTATTTGACTTGTCGTTCTCCTTTTTTGCTGCTGATTTGCTTTATATCCTACCAATCTTTCTTTTCCATCAAAGGAAGAAATAAAGAATGAGATTAATTAATAGAGTTATTTGTTGCATATCTCCTCAATGCAGTTATTTGCTGTATATCTCAACTCTTGGGTATACATGCTAGAATTTTCCACCGTATTTTTTTCCTTGAATAAGGATATATAATAGGGTACTATAAAAGCAGAGCTTATTAACTGGCAAACTCTCTTATACTAAAATGGAGTGGGGCAATCTTTAAAGTAGGAGGTCTCATTTTTTCATAATTAGGAGCACTTTGCTCTGGGATAATAACATACATTCTAGCAAGGTGAATTCTATCTAAAGTGTTTTTTACAATTTTTTGTTTGACCCACAATTAGTCCAGTTTTTCTTCTCTTTCTCTCTTTCTGTTTCTTTCTCTCGCCACCCCCTCTTTCTCTATAAAGTCAAATGACATCTTCTTATATTTTATCATATTTCATTTATAACTTCTAATTCCAAGTAGAATGACTTTCTTGGTTTCAACTATGTAACTTCTTATTTCTGTATATCTCATTTATCATAATCTGAAGTTTAGGAGTTTCTGTGTGCTTTTACTTTTATAAAAATTATAGAAATCTTCCATTATGCTTATCTTTCATCAATTCATTTTTACAGTTATGGGTTTATCCTTATTTTAGTAATTTTGATAATTTACTATTTCTATAATGTCTTGAGAATGAAGGCTAGACTAACTTATTCACTTAGTCTTCCTTATTTCTCTGAAAGTATTTGTTATTCTTAATTATAAATTGGTATAAAGAATAACTTGAAAGTTATTTATCAAAATAATTAAAACTATAAATGTGGAAGTTGCAATTTTATTTTAGCAATTTATGCTAGAGATTACATTTTTGCTCATATATATATAGTTACATAGATGTTCAATGGTGAGTTACCATAAAGTTAAATGAAAAAAAAGTAACAATGGGAGATTATGTCAATAAAATATGGCATATATAATTTTAAGCTATATAATTTATATTTATAGGTGTACTAAATATCCATGCAGTCATTTTCAGTTATTTCTACTTTATCATAAATATTATTTTTACAACATTACTTGATTACATTTACATTTCTTCATTTACCTTAGATTTAAATTGTAGTTATTAACATAAGATTTTGAGGTAGTGTAACAGAACAAATAAAATACAAGTATGCCTAGCTATAATAAATTAAAAAATGCAAATCTCATTTTATAGAAGCAGAGAGGATAGATATTAGCAGGAATGCAAAATGCACAAATTTATAAAATCATGATCAGAGTTTGGTTCAACAATAAATAGGTTTGACACATAATGGAGAACTTTTTACAAAGAACTAAACTCAAGCTTTAATCATGCGATTAATATTCAAATATATATTATTATGTATAATCTAAAATGACATGACATTAGCAGTCTTAGAATAATTGCTTTAAAAGGACAACACTGACAAAAATGCTGCTTCCCTAGAGAACTCTTGTATTGACCTTATTTAAGGACAAAATAAATTTCAAGAATTTATAACTCCTTGAAGGAATGTCTTCAATACACTACAACAATGCTTTGTATGTACTTTGACTTTTGAGACTCATAGCACTCTTTGAGCCTTATACATTCTGCCATTTTCCTCAAAGTAGAGCATTATGACAGAGTTTCCAAGTCTGCAAGGGTCTTCAGACTTGACACAATTCTCAGTCAGATGCTGACTTCTCTCATTGTTTTGAGAATAAAGTTTCTGAATTCCAGGTCACAAGCCTAGATTTTACCATTCTCTATCGGTTGAGTTTCCATTTTGTTCATCTGTTTCTGTCGTTGATGTTATTGTTGTTAATGGGCCTTAATTGAAAGCACTCTGATCTTCTCTCTTTCCTTTAACTTAGTATGTCACAGATGGTATTTGGAATTTTTAAGTATCTTGATTTCCTGCAAGCTCTAGGTTTCTTGAAAATGTCAATGAAATACTTTCCCAGAACTTATTTAGAGGAAAACTTTCAATATGTTGTCATTTTAGCATTTTGAGGAAAATTCTATATATATATTAACTTTGATTCAGCCAAAATATAGAAAAGATGAAGGAAGAAAAATTCTGTTTTTAGATATTTACTCTTACTGGAAGTATTATTTGTTATATAATATATTATTTCTTAGTTAGTTTAGACTACCATAACAATATACCAGAAATCAGGTGGCTTATGAACAACAGCACTTTATTTTTCACAGTTCCAGAAGCTGGAAGTCTAGAATTAGGGTGCCAGTATGGTCAGGTTTTGGTGCGATCCCGTTTCCAAATTGCAGACTGTCAACTTTTTCTTGTAGTGTTGTATGGCAAACAGAGAGCAAGTTAGCTCTCTTCCCTCTTTTTATAAGGGCACCAATCCCATTGATGACTTAATTGCCTCCCAAAGGCCCTACCTTCAAATATCATCCCATTGGGGATTAAATTTCAATATATATATTTTGAGAGGACACAAAAATTCAGTTCAGAACAATTTATCATTTATTACATGATATTTGGTATAAATATACTATATATAGTGACATTTCCAATGCAATATTTTCTTATTGAAGTGATTATAGGTAGAAACAAAGCAAGAATGTTAGCTAAGACTGACAGAGATGAAGTCCAGATAAAGTAGATTTAATAGAAATCCATTTATAAAGCCACCTATGTGGCTGTGTATTAAAAAACTCTAAAAGAACATCTACTTAAATTACAGAAAATAATTTTTAATTTTCACAAAGTTGTGAATCAAGGGTAATATAAAAATAATGATTTGAATTTCTACAAAACACCATCAAGTTAGCGAATTGAAGTTGTGAAAGTTTGTTGGACATGTAGAAATAATTCTAAATTTGTACAATATCTTTTCATAGAAAATGATAAATTGAGATAATTTATAGAATGAAGAAAGTGAAAAAAATATGTCACAAAGTTTAAATGACGTAATTTAAAGATGGCGATTCTCCTCAAACTGTCATATAAATTAAAAAGCAATTCTAATCATAATTATCTCAACAATGTATGTCTTTGTATTGGGGTTTTTATTAAAAAATGTTAAGCCTGTTCAAAACTTTACATAGAAATGTAAGTGATCAACAATAGTCAAGTCTCCTTTCAGGTGGGAAGCCTTGCTCCATTTATAATAAAGACACAATAATTAAGATACTGTGATAGCAGTACAAATACATAATAAAGAGCCTACAGAGACTAACATAGATGAATACTTTACATAATAAACATAGCATGGAATAACTGTAGACAAAGTTCTGGAGAAAACAAAATTTGCACCATATGTCAAACACACATATAATTTCATGTCAATTGTTACATCTAAAAGTAACAATTGTTACATCTAAAGATAAACTAGAAGTTAATGTCGATATCTTGGGCTAGGCGAAATGTCTTAAAATTATTTTAACCTGCTGGGCTCGGTGGTTCAGCCTACAATCCCGCGCCTTTGGCAGGCTGAGGTGAGTGGATTGCCTGAGTCCTCAGGTTCAAGATCCGCCTGTGCAGGCGAGACCTCATCTCTACAATAAATCAAAAAATTAGCTGGGTGTGGTAGCGTGCGCCTGTAGCTCCAGTTACTTGGAAGGCTGAGGTGGAAGGATCGCCAGAGCCCAGCAGGTCAAGGCTGCGGTGGCCGGGAGCGGCCACTGCACTCCAGTCTGGGTGACAGAGTGAGACTCCAACTCAAAAAAAATTAAAAAAAATTATTTTACCTAATATTTCTTAAACTTATCCCAGACCAGGTTTTCTCCAGAGATGGTACAGAATATAAAAGGGTTGGACTCTCAGTGTTAGTTCAATAATCAGACAAGGGCCACAAGAGCATTGGACAGTATAAAAAAGTTTTTCCTTCATCTCTGTGATGCAGGGCTGGTTCAGCATCAGCAATAAAAAAATGTGTTTTATGTTGGGGACCCACTGATCACAGGTCAAACAACTAAGCATTAAGCTATTTACCAGGTAAAAGAAGTATCTATGAGTAACATGCTGTAAAAACCCACATCCAGCTCCTCTTTATTTCCTGCCAGAGCAGAGTTGCTAGCCTTCTGACATTAGAACTGGAGGCTTTAGCTGGAGGCTCTCAAAAACAAACAAACAAACAAAAACAAAAACAAAAAATTTAAAAAACACTGTTTAAAATAGACATCATTAATGGCATTTTTGTACTAGCCTTTATGTCTAGATATATTACTTATATTTTTTTAAAAGCCCTTAATGGTTCTAATTCTCACATACCTACTCATAAACTGAGGATAATGTTACTTTCTTTTGATTAAATAACAGAGATGTGCATTTCCTTATTGAAGCTATGTCCTTTAAATAAACATCACATAGTAACAAGTGCATGCAAGAGCAAGAGTGATGACTTAAATTAGCATGCATAATGGAAACTTCCTCTATAGAGAGGTGGGCAGCATGAGACAATCTATTATGGATCCCGTTCAAGGAGAAGTAGCCAACTTTACATGCATAAATTGAGTATTTGATGCAGATACTGAAACTTGCAACTGAAAAGGGGACTATAAGAATAGATGGTTGGTCTGTAACACAGAGAGAGTTTTTTGGATAGGAGTGGCTAATCTATACTGGTGTTAATAAGAGGATTAGCCTGTGTGTCTCTCAGTTAGCACCAAATCATAGGGTTGAGGGGGTACCTGTTTCCTTTCCATGTAATAGCCAATTCTCCGCACTGGGTCACTTCCACCTTGAGACCACATGTAACTTGCTTATTTTCGGCTTTCATTTCTCCTGCTGTTCATTTAGTTACACTTTACTATAATACACTTGAACACTGGACAAAGTTAGCATAATATGCTTAAAAATAAATGAAATGTCTTCACACATTTTATTTCTTACTTTGGTATTAATAAGTGTGATCAATTTGTGAATATAATATTAATTTATGAATGTGAAAGCATGAATGTGCCTTAAATATTGCCTGGTCAAAAATACAATAGCCAAATTTCTTAAGCATTTGGTACCATGTATTAAATATTGTGCTCAGTGCTTTAGGTGTATAATCTCAGTCCAATTTGGGGCAACATAATAATTATCCCTATTTTTTTTTTTGAGTTGGAGTCTCACTCTGCCACCCATACTGGAGTGCAGTGACCGCTCCCAGCCACCGCAGCTTCGACCTGTTGGGCTCCGGCGATCTTTCTGCCTCAGCCTTCCAAGTAGCTGGAACTACAGGCGCATGCTACCATGC
>NW_007250364.1:10618-23643 GCF_000164805.1 Carlito syrichta
AAAAAAAAAAAAAAAAATGTTAGTGTCCCTTCCTTCCCTTAGAAAAGTAATCACTAGGTATTCATTGTCTGTGTTTTATTTATTTATTTATTTATTTATTTTTGAGTTGGAGTCTCACTCTGTCGCCCAGACTGGAGTGCAGTGGCTGCTCCTGGCCACCGCAGCCTCGACCTGCTGGGCTCTGGCGATCCTTCCGCCTCAGCCTTCCGAGTAGCCGGAATTACAGGCGCGCTACCACACCCGGCTAATTCTTTGATTTATTGTAGAGATGAGGTCTCGCCTGCCCAGGCAGGTCTCGAACCCGCGGGCTCAGGCAATCCACTCACCTCAGCCTCCCAAAGGCACGGGATTACAGGCTGAGCCACCGAGCCAGGGTTATATTATTTTTAAAATTTATTTATTTATATTTTTTGAGTTGGAGTCTCACTGTCATCCAGACTGGAGTGCAGTGGCCACTCCCGGCCATGGCAGCCTCGACCTGCTGGGCTCCGGCGATCCTTCCGCCTCAGCCTTCCAAGTAGCTGGAACTACAGGCGCATGCTACCATGCCCGGGTAATTTTTTGATTTATTGTAGAGATGAGGTCTCGCCAAGTTGCCCAGGCGGGTCTTGAACCGGTGGGCTCAGGCAGTCCACTCACCTCAGCCTCCCAAAGCACGGGATTACAGGCTGAGCCACTGAGCCCGGCAATTATCCCTATTTTAACCATTAAATTATGAGGTCTATAGAAAGTGAATATACTACTCAGGGTCACATAACTTATTAATAAAGCGAAACTTTAAACTAAGATTTATCTAAATTCAAGTCCTGTAGATCATGCAGAGAAATATGGGCTTTCCAATGTGATGAAATTAGTATGTGCAATAAGATAAAAAAG
Source organism: Carlito syrichta (assembly GCF_000164805.1). NCBI lineage: Eukaryota > Metazoa > Chordata > Mammalia > Primates > Tarsiidae > Carlito > Carlito syrichta. The sequence continues at coordinate 11,495 of NW_007250364.1, forward strand.
ATTGAGGTAACCCCAAATCTTCATTCACATGAGACTAACATGTAACTATATTTCTTGGAAAACTTTTTAGGTTTCAAATTTGAATTCAAATTTGATTTTCAAATACTCAAGATTCTGCCTAGAATTCTACCTAAAATAATGTAGTCAATGAATAAAAAGTGAGAAGATCATAATTACTTGATCATAATTTCAGTTCTCTGGCACTGTGACAACTTGATGAATCAGAGTCTATTATGCTCAAAAAATGATGCAAGGTTTTTGAAATGCTATGAATAGAATTAGAAGTTTGTATATGCACATTATTTTTTCTTTTAATACTGAAAGCATATTTATTAATAATGATAGTATTTAGTATTGCAAATGTTACCTTAAATGCAATGTATGAAAGTCGTTAATAATATTTAATAAATGATTAAATGTTCATGCTATATTTTAAAAATTTGCACCATGGTATTACTTCTATGAAGGTCCCTCTATGTGTAACAGTACATTTTCACCCAACAGAGAAGATTCTGGATTAGCTTATGGAGAACTGTCTACTATTGTTTTCAATTTAACAAAACTGCATTTATTATCCTTCCAAGAAAGGTTATCTCTTGTATAGTGGAGAGATTAAAAGCTGGATGATAGATAATAATTACGGCAGACAGATGTAATCTACTTAAAATCGTATAATAATGTACTTTTAAAATCTGTCATTATAGTTCATCATATATAATTAAATAAATTAGCAAAAACATATGTTTATGTCAATATTCCTACTATATTTAAATCTTTTTGATATTAAGTAGATTTTATATTAGTATTTGCAAGGCAAATTTCTACAAACCAATGCCACATCCATCATTTTCTAAGTAAGAAATTTTTTAGAGAAGAAGCATAATTACTATCATTGGCACATATACAATACATCAAAATGTCAAAAAATGTGTATGTTGGTGACTATCACAGTTTGAATATATTGAGATACAGTTTCTTTTCTATACTGATGATTTAAGGAATTGTATACATTGTTGAAGTCATAAAAATTAGTGGGCCAGATGCTATTAACAAAAAATACTACATGGATATAAATTAGATCCTTTGTAAAGGGCATTATTGCCTAGATATATATTTTTAAATGATTTAAATTATAGGAACAATAGTGCATCACTTGATTCTCAGAAGTTAGAATAGTTTCTAAAGACGTCTAAAGATTTATTTCCTCTGTTCTCTAGTTTGTCTGAAAATGTGTTATGATACTTTTTGGAATTCCTCTAATAGAACTGTATCATAACCACCTTATGATTTCCTATATTTGGTCAACTATTTTGAAAACCTAAAAACAATGTTTTGAGAATACATTATTTTTTTCAATGTCATCTATATTTATACTATGAAAATATAGAAAGCTTAAAGGATATAGTGTAGTTAAGATTCTGACATATATTGGAGATATTTAAAAACTTTTTTTAACCATTTCATATTAACGAACTAAAAGAAACATTTTTAAACAAACCCGTTTCCTAGTAAAACATATTTGTCAGGCTTTTAGTTAAATTAAAATTCACAAATGATTTTAAGTGCTTACTATGTTTCAGTTCCTGGAAAAATGAAGATAAGACTTGTGTTCTATATCAAGATATTAATAGTCTAGTAAGATTAATAGTAGGATGGGATAAGGAACAAGATAGGAATACAAAGCATGATGTTATCATAGATTAAATGATAACTAACTCAGACTAAGATAACTGAGATTTTTAAAAAATATTAATATGCTATCATAAATACACTCAGCTGGAGACTCCAATCAACTGTTGTCTCTGACAAGGTCATTTTTTCTAGAGGATATAAACACGGCCACTGGTACCTGGTAGTCAATGAATGATTTAGTGAAGGCTTTCAACACTATACCTGTAAATGCAGACAAACTAGAGCTATTCAATTTCACTTAGCCAGGAAAAAAAATTATTTACCTTCATCAAGAATATATCAACTCTCCAGGTCTTTACCAAAATGTAATAGATAAGGATTTGTATAATTGTATCCTTCCACAAGACATCAAGCTAGTTCACCTTATTAATAGTGCCATTCTGATTTGACTTAGTAAGCAAGATGTATTGAATATCTCATAAGCCCTGATAAGAGACTTGCTTGCCTAAACATGGAAAATAAAGTTAAATGGGAATTAAATTCTGATCCTTTGTTTAAGTTTCAAGTTTTACTTCAGTCTGAGCCATGAAAATATATCTTCTCCAACGTAAATGGAAAGAGGCTATATTTAAAATCTCCTACTACCAAGAAAATAGCATAATGTCTTTTGGGGCTCTTTGGAGTATAGATGCAACATATAAAACCTTTAGGTGTGCTGCTGCAACACATTTACCAAGTGACTCTAAAACTACCTACTTTGGGCTCAGAACACTAGAAGGCTCTAGAATTCTGAAGAAGAAACTTAGCTTATTAAACATAGATGTGAGAGTTCAGAGTACTGGCACTATTCTGTCAACTTCTTATTCTACTGGACTTCTAGGCATCTGAGTGAATCAGAAAGAAATATGCTTTGAACTAAAAGGCATATGTGACACATTCACTGGAGGCCAAAGGATGCCTCCCCTGTGTAGCATTTGGAGCCCTGCCTTGGACACAAGCAATATCTGCAGAGACTGTGAAATGGAGCAATATAAAAGTCCCATAACATCACCTATTTCTTGATTTTTGCCTCAGGCTGAATGTCAACATTTATCTATTTGTAAGTAGTAATGATTGAAGGATTTATCGTAAAGATTTCACCATCACTTTATAGTCTTTTGTGGTAGTAGAAATCTAAGGAAATAATTTTTGATAAGCCAGTCCATCCTTGAGGAGTGATATTTCATTTCCATTTATTGCTAATATGTGGTTTTCAAAATAAAATAAAATTCAGCCCAGGAGCAGCCAGAGAGCAATGAAAGGAAACAGCAGGCTGTAGTTAGGAAAGAACATTTTAAGAGAGCTTGGCCAATTCCTTTTTTCCTATTTTAGCAACACATATTTGCCCATTTCTCCAAACACTTTTCAGACCTAGCAGATAAGTGTTAGACTGTAGCTTGCACAGCAATAAAATTTACTGTCGTGGTTATCAAATATCGCTGAGAATAACAGTGTTGTTTTGATTGTTAATGGAGTCCAAATATCCAGAAAAGACAGACCTCTAAGGAGAGTTGACCTGAAAAGAATGGAGATACTCAATCTCTATCCCAATTTGACTCTTCCATAAAGTTTCCATTTCCTAAGGAGTAACTTTCTGTTTTTGTGAAATGACAAATAAATGGAATCCTATGACAAAAAGCCAGAACCTAACGAGTATCTCAGGCAGCAAGCTTTGAGTCAAAAAATTTGATGGAAAAAAATAAAACTAAACTGAAAGTCAGTTAAGCTGGATTTTGTTGCCAGTCTTAGCTTCACTACAGAGAAGACCTCACTTTCTAATTTGTAAGACAGCAATTTAAAATGCTATCAACTATGATACGAAGGTAAACCAGCCATAATTAGATCTATTGTTCTATTTATTCCAAGAACAACTAGACATGTAAAATTAATTATTCAAAAATATTTATTTCTTTCAGATTGGCAACTACTAGGTGAAAAATCTAAAGATGATACACAGGCATGCCATATAATCTATCATAGAGTCTACACCTTTGGGATTTAACCTTTAAATTTTAAGAAAATTTAACCTTTCAATAATTAATTATTTTTATTTTAAAGATGTGAGGTACAATTCAGAATTAGGTACACAAGTAGTTATCGTACAGGTAAATTTAGTCATCAATTTGGTCCCCACTTTACATGGTTTGAGATCAGGTACCTTTATTCATGCTATGTGCTCCCTCTCTCTCCTCTAGCAGTATCTGCCTACTGCCAATCCCCTTCGAATTGTATTATGGTAAGTGTTCAGGGTCACTGTATGAGTGAGAACATGTGGTACACAGTTCTTTGTTTCTGTGATAAATCACTGAGTTTTATAGACTTTAAATCCATCCAAGTTGCGCCAAAGTCCATATTTTTGTTCTTCTTGAAAGTTGCATAATATTCCAGTGTGTACATGTATTACATTTTTTTTTTTTTTTACCCAGTACAGTTTTGATTGGCAGCACAATTGGTTCCAAGTTTTTGCTATTGTAAATAGTGCTGCAATAAATGTAGAGTGCAGGATTCTTTGTTGTAGAGTGATTTAAGGTCCTACGGGTATATTTCCAGAAGGAGTATTGCTAGGTCATATGGAAGGTCGATTCCTAGTACTTTTAGGAGTTTAGCAGAGGTAAGTTGAAAAAAAATCTCTGGAAGAGACAAGCACAATCCTAGTAATGAGTTCTAAGGTTGATTTATAATCACCACTAGTAAGTCTACCTTTTGCTTGAAATTTACTTTTCAAATTGTACAACTTGAATATTTTTAATTCTTTAAATTTTTTTTTTTGTTGATATTTTATTGGTCTCCGCTTTGCCTGGTTTGAGATCAGGTACCCTTAATAATGTAACATGATCTCTCCCTCCCTTGACAGTTTCCAGCTACTGTCAATCCCTTATAGTATCATGGTAACTGTTCAGGGTCTACTTAAGAGTGAGAACATCACCCAGTTATTTATTTCTGTGATACATTACTGAGTATTATAGACTCTAAATCCATCCAAGCTGTTTCAAAGTCTATAATTTGTTCTTTTTTATGAGTACTTAGTATTTCATCATATATATGTACCATTTTTAAAAATCCAGTCCAGTTTTATTGGGCAGCACAATTGGTTCCATGTTTTTGTTGCAATAAACATACATGTACAGGTATCTTTTTTGTAGAGTGATTTCTGTTCCTCTGGATATATTTGCAGAAGGAGGATTTCTGGATCGTATAGAAGGTCAATTTTTAGTTCTTTTAGGAATCACACTGTTTTCTATAGAAGTTAAACTTCTATAGAAATTCCCACCAACAGTGTAGAAGCTTTCTTTTTTCTCCACATCCTTGCCAGGATCTGTTGTTTTTTGTTTTATTAATGATGGCTATTCTTACTGGAGTTAGATGCTAGATGGTATCTCAGTGTGGCTTTGATTTGAATTTCTTTGATGATTAGTGGGGCTGAGCACTTTTTCATGTGTCTGTTGGCTGCTCATATATCTTCTTTTGAGAAGTGCCTATTCATGTCTTTTGCCCACTTTTTAATGGTGCTCTTTGTTCTTTTCCTTTCAGCACGTTTGAGTTCCTTGTAGATTCTGAATATTAGGCCTTTGTCAGATATGCAGTTGGCAAATATTTTTTCCCATTCTATGGGTTGTCTTCTCACTCTCTTGATGGTTTCCTTTGCTTTGCAGAGCTTTTCAGTTTGATGAGGTCCCACTTGTCTATCTTACCTCTTATGGCATGGACATCTGAGTTTTGATCAGGAATTGGTTTCCTACTCCAATTTCCATAAAGACATCTCCTGTATTTTTGAAGATTCTTTTAATGTTTGTGGTTTAACATTTAGGTCTCTGATCCATTCGGAGTTGGTTTTTGTGAATGGTGATACTTAGGTGTCCTATTTCATTCTTCTGCATGTGGTCAGGCAGTTTTCCCAGCATCATTAGTGAATAGGTTCTCTTCTCCCAGGTGGATGTTGTTGGAGGCTTTGTCGAAGCTGCATTGGTTGAGAAATTGAGGTTTTGCTTCTGGAATCTCTGTCCTGTTCTATTAATCTATATGTCTCTTCTTGTACCAATACCACATTGTGTTGATTATTGTAGCCTTATAATAAAGTTTAAAGTCTGGAGGTGTGATACCTCCTGCTTTGTTTCTTTTGTTAAAGATTGTTTTAACTATTCATGGTTGTTTACGTTTCTATATTATTTTCTGTATTATCTCCAGGTGTGAGAAGAATGATGTTGAGAATTTAATGGTTATAGCATTGCATCTGTAGATTGCCTTTTGTAGAATGGACATCTTAACAATATTGATTCTTCCAGTCTATGAGCTTGGAATATTATTCCATTTGTTTGTGTCATCTTTGACTTCTCTGGGCAGTGTAAAGATTTCATTGCAGTTTTCATTGTAAATATTTTCACTTCTCTGATTAGAAAGATGCCAGGATATCTCATTTTTTGTGACTATTTTGAATGAGATTGTGCTTTTTATTTGACTGTCTGCTTGTTTGTTGTTGGTGTATAAGAATGCAAATTGTCTTTTGCACATTTATTTTGTACCCTGAGGTTTTTCCAAAGTTCTTTATCAGTGCAAGGAAGTTTTTGACAGATTATTTTGGATTTTCAAGGTATAGGATCATATTGTCAGCAAAGAGGAATAATTTGACTTCTTTTCCTATTTGGATACCTCTGATTTCATACTCTTACCTGATTGCTCTAGCTAGGACTGCCACCACAATGTTGAGGAGGAGAGATGAGAGTAGGCAGCCTTTCTTGTTCCAGTATGCAGGGAGATGCTTCCAATTTCTGTCCACTTAGCATTATGTTGGCTGTGGGTTTATCATAGATGGCTATTACTATTTTGAGGTATGTTCCCTCTATGCCTATGTGTTCAAGAGTTTTTATCCAGAGAGGATACTGGATTTTATCAAAACACTTTTCACATCTAATGATATAATCATGTGGTTCTTGTTTTTCCATCTCTTGATGAATTTAATTGCATTTATGGTCTTGTGGATGATGAACCAGCCCTGTGTCCTGGGGTTGAAGCCTAATTGGCCATGGTGGATGATTTTTGAGATATGTTGTAGAATCTGATTTGATAGAATCTTGTTGAGTACTTTTGCAATCTATATTCATCAGGGATATTGGCCTGTAGTTCTCTTTCTTTTTTGGATCTTTACCTGGTTTGGCTATCAGTGTAATGTTAGCTACATAAAATGATTTGGTGAGTATTCTGTCTTTCTCAATTGCCTGGCTTACTTTCAATAGGATTGATATTAGCTCCTCCTCATGTGTTTTGTAGAATTCCACTGGAAGACCATCTGGTCCTGAGGGTTTTTTTGTAGGTAGTTTTCTTATGACACAGTCAATTTCCTGGTTGTCAGTGATCCATATAGGATGTCAGTTTCTTCTTGTTTCAACTTTGGAAGGTTGTGTTTTTAGAAATCTTCCATTTCATTTAGGTTGTTGAGTTTTTTTTTTTCCCATACAGGTGTGCATAGTAATCTCTGACAATCTTTTGTATTTCTTCCAGGTCAGTTGTGACTTGGTCTTTTGCTAAGACCAAGTAAAAAATGCTAAGATTGCCATATATATATATATAGTTTTCCTTCAGATCCCTTTTTCTTTATAAAGAAATAAACTCCCTAGGAGTTTATTTCCATATGACTTTGCAATCATTATAACTCAAAGGCTTTCCAGGTGACCTTGCCATCATTACAACTCAGAGGCCTGTTACCTGACTGTGTTTATTTGGGCTTTCTCTCTTTTCTCTCTTGTTAATTCTGTTTAAGGGCCCATCGACCTTGTTTATCCTTTCAAAGAATCAGGGTTTTTTTCATTGATTTTTTTCTATGAAATTTTTATCTTCCATATCCCATGTTGGGGCTTTTACTTTGGTGATCTGGATTCTTCTGCTGAAGTTAGGGTTTTGGTGGTTTTGCCTTTAAAGATCACTTAGGTGATCTATTACACTGTTACTTTGTTCTCTTTCTATTTTCTTGATGTGTGTTCATAGAGATATGAATTTCCCTCTCAGTACTACTTTCATGTTATCTCAGAGATTTTGGTGAAATATTTCTTCATTTTCACTTGTTTCCAGGAATCTTTTAATTTCTATTGTGATTTCCGTTTTGACCCAGGAGATGTTAGGCATCATGCTATTTAGTGTCCATGTCATTGTGGGTATTGGGGGAATTTTGCTGGTGTTGATATTTATTTTTATTTCATTGTGGTTTGAGAAGGTGCTTGATATTATTTAATCTTGTGAAATTTGTTAACGCTTGATTTATGGCAAAGGATGTGATTGATCTTGGAGTACATTCCATGAGATGATGAGTAGAATAAACATTCTGTGATTGTTGGGTGGAGTGATGAGTAGAATAAACATTATGTGGTTGTTGGGTGGAGGGTTCTGTAGGTATCTACTAAGTCCATTTGGTCAAGTATCAAGTTGAATTTCTGGATCTCTTTGTTGATTTTTTGCCTCATGTTCAATCCATGTTGTTAGTGGAGTATTTAAGTCCCCAGCTATTATAGTGTTAGAGTCAATATCTTTTTTCAGTGTACATAGTAACTACTTTGTAAAATTAAAAAGTGCTGTTTTGTTGGATGCAAATATGTTTAGGATAGATATTTCTTGTTGTTGGATTGAACCTTTTATTATTATGTAGTATCCTTTTTTATCCTCTGATTTTGAGTCTGTGGGTATTCTTTGTGGTAAGATGAGTTCCTTGAAGGCAGGAAATTACTGGGTCTTTTTTTTTTTTTCATCGAGTTTGCCATTCTATTTCTTTTCAGTGATGCATTTAGTTCATTCACATTCAAGCTGATTATTTGAATGTGAGAGTTTGTCTCTGTCATAGTGCTCTTATAAGGTTGTTTTTTGTCTTTTTAGCTTTTGTGTTCATATCCATGTATATTTTCATTTTTGCAGGTATGCTGTGTTCTGCTGCTTTTGTGTTTGTGTGTGATCTTGTGAAGTATATGGTCTTTCTTTTGTTTCTTTTTTCTTCTGTGTATGCAGAAGAAAAGCTTTTTCTAGCATCTCCTGCAGCACTGGTCTCAAAGCAGCAAATTATTTTAGGGATTTGAAGTCTGCGAAGAATTTTTATTCTCCCTCACTGATGAAGGTTAGCCTGTCTGGGTAGGAAATTCTTGGTTGAAATTGTTTATCTCTAAGAACATTATAGATTGAAGTCTAATTCTTTCTGGTTTGCAGTGTTTCCGCAGATAAGTCTGCAGCAATGCTGACTGGTTTCCCTGTTAGGTAGTCTGATCTTTTTCCCTTGCTACCTTTAGAATTTGTTCTTATATATTTACTTTGTGTAGGTACATTACTGTATGTTTAGGTGTAGTCTTCTCATAAGGCATCTTGCAGGATTTCTCTGAATCTATGTTGCTTGTATAGTTATCTCTCTGGTCAGATGAGGGAAATTTTTTTTGAATGATCTCATGTCATGTTTGTTCCAGGATATTTTCTGTTTCTCTTTTTTTAAATTAAATATTCAATCAGATGTTGGTTGGTTTCTTGACTAAATTGTACACCTCTTGGAGAGTTTCTATTTTCTTCTTAAGTTTTTTTCCCCATATTTTTAATAGATTGGGTTAATTCCATATTTTGTTCTTCCAGTTCTGAGATTCTTTCTTCTGCTTGGTCAATTCTTCCCATGCTTGTGAGTTTGTTATTTACTTCTTGGATGGAGTTCTTTACTTCTATTCTATCGAAATGTGCTTTCTTGGGTTTGCCCAGCAGCATTGCAATTTCATTTAGTTTTAGCACTTGTATTTCTTGAATTTTATTCATTCTATCCATCAATTATCTGATTTTTCTAAGTTCCTTCTGAATACTCTCATTCTCAGAGTTAGCCATTGTTTGTGTCCCAGTAGCTGTTCTTTCTTTCACTGACTCTTTGCTAGGTCTCTGGTGGTAACCAGCAGTTCTCCATCGGCTTTACTTCATTTGTAGCAGTTCTCCTATCTTTCTCTTTAATTCTCTTTCTCAGTGGAAAATGGAGAAGCTGCCACATCTGATATTTGCTCTACCTTTTGTCCTTCCTTGAGCCCGGACTCTGGGTTTGTTCAAGTATAGGGCTGAGGTTGGGGCATGGCATTGAGCTGTCTCTTTACAATTTTGAGCACTTGCTAGAGGATGAGGGGAACTGCATGGATTCAAAACATATTTAACACTTATTTTTAATGTACATATTAGTTTTCATTCCTTCTGCTTTCCTCTTTCTTTTTATTTCTTCTTGGCTTTCTCTTTTAAGAGGTTTTCTTTTTTTCTCCCTTTTGTCTTTTATTCCTTTATTCTTTCCCTTCTTCTCTCTTTTAAGCTTTGATAACTAATAGAGTGTGTTGCACCCATTTCTTTTTTTTCCCCCACATTGTACTGGTACAGTTATGCCCAAATCAATTAAGTTTCCAGACTTAAAACAATTCACTATATTGCAGTGATGAGCTCATGAAAGATAGATGGAGAGATAGAAAGTGTGTGTGTGTGAGAAAGAGAGAGAGAATAGACAAATGATAGTGATAGATAGATTAGAAAGATAGATAAAAACAGAAAATTATGAAAGGCTGAAAGGTATATAAAATGTATCCATATGATTACATTACACAACTGTGCAATAACTTTCTGATGTTCCATGTGTTAAAATAAGATACATTTAAAATAGTCCATGTGATTAACCGGGTTGAGAAGAGCAAAACTGATTTTTAAAGATAACTCAGGTTGAAGATACTAACCAGGTTATTTAATTCAGACACTTCTCTCTCATATCAAGCATTCAGCTGCCACTTTTTATCCTAAACCACAGGCATTCATTGAATCCTTAAATCAATTCATTTTTTCCTTTTGCCTTTAACTTATTTTTCACAGCTTTCTCCAAGTTCTCAAGTATTATTGTTAATTTGTCTTAAAACTGTTTTTAGGCAACCACTTATTTTCCTTTCTTGTGCCTTTCCATCCTCCTGCTTAGTGGTCAATATGCTTTCTTTCCAAGGTAGACATTCTACACTTACCCTTGAAAGGCACTTGTTATCCCTGGCATTTATTTAGAGCCAGGGCTTCCATGGTCTTTAACAACTTTGACACATAAAGTTTATAACAATCTATAATAACTGAACCTCTCAGGATTGGGGGAAGATAGAGGACTGATTTAATACAGTGGGATCAGAGCCCGAGGCAGGAAAGAAGACTCAAGCACATTAACAAAGCACTGTCACTTCATTTCTTAAATAAATAACTTTTTATATAAATGTATACTCATTGTGGTGCTCAGGCTTCATAAAATGAGAAAAAATTGATGAACATCTCTTCTATTTCTAATCTCCCATTATATCACATTTCCTATATATTAACTAAAAAGTTTAGAACTTCACTTTGCCCAATTTAGCATACAATAGTCAAATGACTAGGTATTGGGAAGTTACTGTGCTCACATGATGGGACATTTATTTTGATGTCTGGTGCATTTTGGATGGTTTTGAACAAGAAGTACTTCTAGAAATTGTTTGTAAATGAGAAAAAAACCCAAGATATCATCATTTTTATTTTTCTTCGAATCAAGTATAAAGAGACACAGGCACCACTGTGAGGCTCCAGTGGTCTGCTCCAGCACATGAGGGATGTAGAGAAACATTTTCCAGCCCTTGGCTGAGTATTGATCCAACCACAAGTGGGATGAAATTCCATATAACAGAGGAAATCAGTAGATGAAACAAATCTCAGAGAAAACCTTGGTCAGAAAGGAGAGCCCTACTAATGTACAAAGTATTTGGAAGATTCCTCAGAAGAGTCACATCATAGAGGTGTAGATAACTTAATTCTAGAGTAAATCCTGTCCTGAAATTGAACAAAGCTGAACAGCAAGCCTCAAAGGGAGCAAAGAAATTCACAAGTAACTTTATAGAAGAACAAAGTCCCAAACCCCTTAAGGTAATATAATAAAATAGGCCTGCACAACATAAAATTAATAATGTCCAGCATCCAAAAAAAAAAAACCTTACCAGATACAGTTAACAGAAGGCAACAGTGCATTTTGTGGTCCCCTTCTTTCTTTCTTTATCCCTAACACAAAGGAAAACAAACACAAAGCAAGGATGTAGGAAAATGGAGATTGCTATTTTGATAGTTTCTGTGTTCCCACTCATCCCCTTGAATTTGTATGTTGAAACCTCCCCAGTATGATGACTTTAAGACATGAGTCCACTGGGAGGTAATTAAGTCATGAGAGTGGAGATCCTATGAATGGGGTCAGTACCTTTATTTATATTTTAATTTTTTTTTTTGAGCTGGAGTCTCACTCTGTCCCCCAGACTGGAGTGCAGTGGCCGCTCCCGGTCACCACAGCCTCGACCTGCTGAGCTCCGGCGATCCTTCCGCCTCTGTCTTCCGAGTAGCTGGAATTATAGGTGCACGCCACCATGCCCGACTAATTTTTTGATTTATTGTATAGATGAGGTCTCGCCTGCCCAGGCAGGTCTCGAACCTGTGGGCTCAGGCAATCCACTCAC